>NC_050177.1:30113254-30248254 GCF_008315115.2 Sander lucioperca
TAAAGAGCAGTGCTGTACATCTAAAAAACGTCCACCATAGTGATCCAGACATGGACGGACACATAAAACAGGGAAGGAATCATCAGGCTGAGATGTGGTCAGACCACCAGTTATTGTTAATAACAAGAGTCCTCCCTCTGTAGGACATGCTCGGTAAGAGCCACTTCCATTTCTGTAATCGGCCTTCTATTTTCTCAAGAGCATTGTCCCAGTTTTTTTGCATCACACACTCCTCATCCAGAAACACTCCCAAATACTTCACCTCTCCTTTCTTCCAGGTGAGTCCTCCTGGGAGAGATAGAGTGGTCTGTAGCTGATCTCCCACCATCACAGCTTCACTCTTAGCCCAGTTAACTTTAGCAGAAGAGATGTGATTAAAAACACTCACATTCTCTACCAAAGCGTCAATATCTGTTTGCTTGTTTAAAACAACCATGACATCGTCAGCATGAGCCGAAAGTTTAACAGCTGAAGTACACCCAGGAAAATGCACACCTAAAAGATCATTCCTGAGTTTATGGAGCAGAGGCTCAATAGCGAGGGAATAAAGCATCCCCGACAGAGAGCACCCCTGCCGTACCCCTCTCTGCTCATTAAAAGGTGCAGCCAAACCACCATTAACCTTCAATATACTCACAATGTCTCGGTCCAGGACCTGAATCTGAGTTATGAAACCTGGGCTGAAGCCAAAAGCACTGAGCGTCTGCCACAAATAACTGATGTTCAACCCGGTCAAAAGCCTTTTCCTGGTCTATGGAAATAAGACCAGTATCCATACCCAGTGAGCTAGAGACGTCCAAAACATGCCGAACTAGAGTGATATTATCACTCATTAACCTGCCGGACACACAGTAGGTCTGGTCGACATGAACCACTTCACTCATCACCTCCCGAAGCCGAGAAGCGAGAGCTTTGGACAGGATCTTGTAGTCCCCACACAGCAGAGAAACAGGTCTCCAGTTCTTTATTTCCTGTAAGTCTCCTTTCTTCGGGAGCAGGGTGATGACCGCCCTTCTGCAGCTCAGCGGCAGACGTCCTCTGCTCAAGCTGTCCTGGAACACCTCCAGCAGATCTCCTCCAATCACGGGCCAGAAGGTCTTGTAGAAATCTACAGGCAGCCCGTCGATGCCCGGTGCCTTACCGTTCCCCAGACTCATCAGAGCAACATACAGTTCATTCAGGGACAGTAGATCTTCCAGCACCGTGTTGTTGGCAGCACCCACCTGAGGAAGGCCGTCATAGAAAGAAGCAGCTGACTCAACGTCTTCCACGTACTCCTCTCTGAACAGGTCTTTGTAGAACGAGGTGGCATATCTCCTGATCTCAGGGGTTCCCGTGATCGTATCTCCATCTTCAGAGCGTAGGGAATGGATGATCTTTCTTTGACCATTCTTTCGCTCCAGACCAAAGAAAAACTGCGAGGGGGCATCCATCTGGGAAGCGTTGATGAAGCGTCAGCGGACCAGAGCCCCCTGTGCTGTGATGCCCAACAGGTTGGCTAAAGCAGCCTTTTAGACTTTAAGAGCTTCAACATGCCCTTGATTTCCTGTGGAATCCACCACATCCTGTAATTCCACTATTTCAGTCTCCAGGTCTTGAAGAGACCTGGTAATGTGCTTGGTGACATTGCGAGTATATTGCTGACAAAAAAGTTTCACCTGAACCTTTCCAATATCCCACCACTGCTGCATGATGGGAAACTGGACTTCAGGCTCTGGTGTAGACCCCACACACACTCAAACCCCTCTTTAAAAGAGTTATGATTTAAAAGTCCAGTATTAAAGTGCCAATAAGCGCTGTGCAATTTTACATTTTGAATATAGACAGAACACTGGACAAGACAATGGTCCGTAAAACCAACAGGAGTTATTACACACTGTTTAAAAACACCAAAATGGTGTTTAAAACAATAGAAGCGGTCCAGCCTGGCCAAAGACAACATGTTGTCTCTGGAATGACTCCAGGTGTACCGCCTGGCGTTCATGTGAAAACCTCTCCACACATCCTCCAGCTCACAGCTCTCCATCAGACGCCTGAGTCTGGCCGAGGAAGCAGGATGAGGCTCCAGGTGATTACGGTCTAAAGAGGGATTCTCTGTGCAGTTAAAGTCACCTCCCAAAAACTAAAAATCATCAGTACAATCCTGAATGACATCACACAAAAGGTTTAAAAATGTCATTCGTTCAATGGCCAAAACTGGAGCATACACATTTATAAAAATAAGTTTTACATTTTCATACTGAACCTTAATTTTTATAATGTGGCCACACATGATGTCCTCCACACTAAAGGAGCTGGGACGAAAGCCCTTAGAGAAGAGCACCCCGACCCCCCCACTGTTGGAGGCCTTATGGCTGAGAATAACCCCCCCAGGCCACTGCTTCCTCCACTCACTCTCATTCTCCACATCACTGGGAGTCTCCTGCACAAAGATAACATCTAGATGTTTGAACTGCATCAGTTTAAACAGAGAAGCTCTTTTTACATCACTTCTTGCTCCATTAATGTTTAAAGATCCAATGTTTAAATCCGCCATTAAAAAGGAAAGAGCAAAAACAAAAACACACACAGCATGTATGTGGAGAAACATATTAAAACTATTCATCATCTTCAATAAGTTGAGCTCTGGCTTTAGTCACCAGTTTGTTGAGGCGGTAAACCTCTTGGATAGTGAACCCTTCTGTCTCTTTCCTCAGCCAGGACACAGACCTGATCAACCCTCTCAGATCAGGAAGAACTGCTCCGTCTTAACCGCCCTGATCCCTTTAGTGTCCTGCAGGAACTTCTTGATCTTATTCAGAGGATAAATAGTTAATTTCTCAGCCTGAGATGCTGTCCACTCACAATCCTCCTCCTCATCATCATCATCATCATCATCATCATCATCATCATCACACAGATCCTCCAGCAGCTTTTTAGCTTTAGCATCATTCTGCTCTTTGTTAGAACTGCTTTTTCTTTTACTGGATCTTATTAGGTGTGTCTCAAATCGCGCACTTTTGTACTTATACTAGCTATTTGAGTACACTCAATCTGTCACTCGTCGAAGTGTGGTAAATGCAGTGCACTACAAGTACCCGGATGGTGCACTCATAACGGTCAAAAAGTTGAGTGTGGATCGATGGACACTTTCCACCCTCAACGGTCGCCATCTTGGCTACGTAGCGGAAGGGGCGGAGCTAACAAAAGGTGAAAAACTTTCGATAATGGCGGCCGAATACGCAACAGCGAGACCCACGGAGTATTACAAATGTAAGTTGAACATTAGTCTTTTGCTATACTTGTATAACATATAAGCCACCTGTTTATGTATATTTGGTTAATTTTGGAGTCGGTGATGATTTTTGTACCGCGAATTATACGTTAATTTGTACCGTAATTTGATGTGCTATCAAGCTAGCTTTAGCTAACTTTAGCTAGCTAACAGTGGCACAGTTTAACCAAAGAAGTTACGGGTACGTCTATACTCTTTGGTTTAACCACTGGCAAATAAGTTATAACCTAGCTAATGTTACATGTGTTGTGGTATACGGTTGTTTGTTGTGTTAAACTATCGTCCTCACTGTAGACGATTTTAGCGTTAGCTGTGTGATCTTGTAGATATACATTAAGCTGCAAGCGTTAGTAGTAATGTTACAGTACTTTAATGTATGCTATGTTATAATGTATTAACAGTGCTGTTTGTGTCCTGACTTATATAATCGTTAGGGACACAGACGTGGCCGTCAATGCTGCCAACTTGAGGGAAGTCCTCCTCTGCTGGAAGGCCAACGACCTGGGGGAGGAGAGAGAGGACTCCCTGCTGGTCTGGTGGACAGCACAGTGGCCCGGGGCATAGCAAAGGCTCTGGCTAAACCACGGTAACAGGTACCGCTGGTGAGCCAAAAGAGGAAGACAAGGGCCTCGATGACGGGTCCCCAGCCATGGTCACACGCCGTGCCGAGGATGTACCGTTAAAGGATCCCCCTGGAGAGTCTGAAGTCCACCATCATATCACTTTCCCCATCAAAGTACAGGGCCAGCAATGAATAGAACAATGGGATATATTTAAATGTCTATTGGGTTGCCTCTGCTTTCACTCTTGTATTGTCACTGTAATTAATAGCTATTGCAATAAACACCCTTATATAAACATATAATATGACTATTTTCTATGTATGTTCTTTATGTCAGTTGGACACCATTTGAATTGCTCAGATTTTGCTAAAATAACTAAAAATGGCCATTTTGGGTTGTTCTTTACAATGAATTAAGAGCAAAAGTAAGAATATCATCATACCGGTAAGTCTACGGTTGCATAAAACAGAGGGCAAAAACAAGCAACAATATAAACAATCGCATTCATTTTGATGAACAAATGTGTTTTTTCACGAGTGACAACAGTGTTGGGAATGCTCTGCCTTGGGTACAATTCACAATTTCATAGAAGAAGAAGAAGGAGGACTGAGATGTTGTGATGTCATTTCCTGTAAGTACATAAGGCAGTGCGCGATTTGAGACAACACTACCCCATCAAATTTTACGTACTATGCAAGTAAGTACGTAGTGCACGAAGTGCACTTCCGTTAGTACACTAACGGAAGTGCACGATTTGAGACACACTAATAGTAACATCCATCTCTTCAGCCAGAGCATCATCAGCCACATTAATAACATTCTGACTGCAGCTTTTTCCTTTAGCACTGCCTTTCTCTTTCCCTGTCTGTTTGTTATTTTCTACTTTCTCATTAGACTGGGTGTTTCCTTCATTAACAGTTGTATTTCCACACTCATGTTGTACAACAATTTTTCTCCTTTTCCTGCGTGTCTTTCTCTGTTACCTGTGCAGTTTCTGCACACTGTTGCGCACCTGCCGAGTCTGAGTCAGCGCAACATCGGCGCAACATCTGAGTCTTAGCCCCTCGGAGGCTCCGCGGCCCGGCCGGCGCGGACAGGAACGGACCAAATGACCCTCCTCCCCGCATCCAAAACACTCCATGGTATCAGAAGTCACAAAAACAACATAACTGAATCCTTCAACTTTAAAACTGAACGTTAAATTTAGATCAGCCGCGTTGTCTTTTAAAATCATGAAGGCTTGTCTCCTGTGACACACTACGTGTTTGAGTTTGGGTGATTTACATCCGAGCAGAACCATTTTAATGGGAGACATCAGCTGGCCGTACCGGGACAGCTCTTTGGCCAAATCCTCATTTTTAATAAACGGAGGTGCGTTTGAAATCGTTATTCTTTTAGCTGGGCTCACCAGCGGGAGAACCGGGGTGAAAGTATCCCGGATTACAATTCCTTTCTCCACCACAGTCTCAACCTTCGCCACATCATCCAGGAAAATCACCACTGCCTTGTTCATACGGGAGGCAGACTTCACACTGTCAAAGCCCACAACCTCCCCGACAGCATAGCTGGCCTCCTCCACTGAACAGCCCACATGAGGGGATATCCTCACCGCATGTCGGCGTGTCAGCTTCTCCAGCACCGCATGGCCGCCAAACACGGGCATAATGCCCGGCTGACAACCAAACTATCCCAACAAAACCCTCCACCAACTAATAACTAACAACTACACAACAAAATAATCACATACACAACCCCAAATAAACAGAAAAACAAAGATAGAAACTCACACACTCCGTAGACACACTCAGCACTCAGACAGAGAGAGAGAGACAACTTTGCTAACACAACAGCTAACTCTGCTAACACTACATCTTTCTCTGCTAACAGCTAACTCTGCTAACACTAAAGCTAAATTTGCTAACAACAGCTAACCCTGCTAACTACATCTAACTCTGCTAACAACAGCTAACTCTGCTAACACCAGCTAGCTCTGCTAACAGAATAGCTAACCTTGCTAACAACAGCTGACTACTAACAACAGCTAACTCTGCTAACACAACAGCTAACTCTGCTAACACTACATCTTTCTCTGCTAACAACAGCTAAATCTGCTAACACTACAGCTAACTTTGCTAACAAAAGCTACCTCTGCTAACACTACAGCTAACTCTGCTAACAACAACTAACCCTGCTAACTACATCTAACTCTGCTAACAACAGCTAACTCTGCTAACACCAGCTAGCTCTGCTAACAGAATAGCTAACCTTGCTAACAACAGCTGACTCTACTAACAACAGCTAACTCTGCTAACACAACAGCTAACTCTGCTAACACTACAGCTAACTTTGCTAACAACAGCTACCTCTGCTAACACTACAGCTAACTCTGCTAACACAACAGCTACCTCTGCTAACACTACAGCTAACTCTGCTAACACAACAGCTAACTCTGCTAACACTACATATTTCTCTGCTAACAACAGCTAACTCTGCTAACACTACAGCTAACTCTGCTAACAACAGCTACCTCTGCTAACACTACAGTTAACTCTGCTAACACAACAGCTAACTCTGCTAACACTACAGCTAACTCTGCTAACACAACAGCTAACTCTGCTAACACTACATCTTTCTCTGCTAACAACAGCTAACTCTGCTAACACTACAGCTAACTTTGCTAACAACAGCTACCTCTGCTAACACTACAGTTAACTCTGCTAACACAACAGCTAACTCTGCTAACACTACATCTTTCTCTGCTAACAACAGCTAACTCTGCTAACACTACAGCTAACTTTGCTAACAAAAGCTACCTCTGCTAACACTACAGCTAACTCTGCTAACAACAGCTAACCCTGCTAACTACATCTAACTCTGCTAACAACAGCTAACTCTGCTAACACCAGCTAGCTCTGCTAACAGAATAGCTAACCTTGCTAACAACAGCTGACTCTACTAACAACAGCTAACTCTGCTAACACAACAGCTAACTCTGCTAACACTACAGCTAACTTTGCTAACAACAGCTACCTCTGCTAACACTACAGCTAACTCTGCTAACACAACAGCTACCTCTGCTAACACTACAGCTAACTCTGCTAACACAACAGGTAACTCTGCTAACACTACATATTTCTCTGCCAACAACAGCTAACTCTGCTAACACAACAGCTAACTCTGCTAACACAACAGCTAACTCTGCTAACAACAGCTAACCCTGCTAAAACAACAGCTAACCCTGCTAACACAACAAATACATCTGCTAACACAACAGCTATCTCTTCTAATACTACAGCTAACTTTGCTAACAACAGCTAACTCTGGTAACAACAGCTAACTCTACTAACACAACAGCTACCTCTGCTAACACTACAGCTAACTCTGCTAACAACAGCTATCTCTGCTAACACTACAGTTAACTCAGCTAACAACAGCTACTTCTGCTAACACAACAGCTAATCCTGCTAACACAATGGCTACCTATGCTAACACAATGGCTACCTCTGATAACAACAGCTAACCCTGCTAACACAACAGCTAATCCTGCTACCAACAGCTAACTCTGCTAACACAACAGCTACCTCTGCTAACACTACAGCTAACTGAGCTAACGCAACACCTAACTACTAACAACAGCCAACTCAGCTAACACTACAGCTACCATGCTAACACAACAGCTAACTTTGCTAACACAACAGCTAACTCTGCAAACACAACAGCTAACTGCTAACAACAGTTAACTCTGCTAACAACAGCTAACCATGCTAACACAACAGCTAACTCTGCTAACAACAGCTAACCCTGCTAACAACAGCTAACTCTGCTAAAAACAGCTAATTCTGCTAACACTACAGCTAACTTTGCTAACAACAGCTAACTCTGCTAACAACAGCTAACCCTGCTAACACAACAGCTAACACTACTAACACAACAGCTAACCATGCTAACCCAACAGCTATCTTTGCTAACAACAGCCATCTCTGCTTACAACAGCTAACTCTGCTAACACAACAATTACATCTGCTAACACTACAGCTAACTCAGCTAACACTACAGCTAACTCTCCTAAGGGCAGCATGGTGGCCAATGGTTACCACTGTGGCCTCACAGCAACAAGGTTCTGGGTTCTAATCCCGGTCGTTCCGGGCCTTTCTGTGTGGATTTTGCATGTTCTCCCCATGTTTACTTGGGTTTCCTCTGGGTGCTCCGGTTTCCCCCACCATCAAAAACACGTACTAGTTCTCCAGTCAGTGCCCTTGAGCCAGGCACTGGCTCAGATCTGGAGTTGGTCCCCGGGCGCTGTAAATGGCTGCCCACTGCTCCCTTGAGGGATGTGTTAAATGCAGAGAATGGATTTCACTACATGTATGTGTATGTGACAATAAAGTACCTTTACCTAACAAAAGCTAACCCTGCTAACAACAGCTAACCCTGCTAACACAACAGCTAACTCTGCTAACACAACAGCTAACCCTGCTAACACAAAAGCTAACTCTGCTAACACAACAGCTAACCCTGCTAACAACAGCTAACTCTGCTAACACAACAGCTAACTCTGCTAACAACAGCTAAGGACAGAGAAGAGGAGTAAGAAGGCTATGCTATGCTAAGCTAAGGACCAAAAGGCTCCAAACCAAAGGAAAAACCCACCAAAGGCTAGCACGTCTCCTTCAGACTCAAGAGAAGCTGTAGTAGAGTAGTAAGGTAAGCTTCCTTCATATCCACAGTAGTTTAATTTCTAATTTCTACCTCAAGAAACCAAGGCTATCCTGTGCTAACTTAACATAGCGTGCTAAGTAGCAGCAGAGGGAGCAGCAGAGCAGCAGTTAGGAACTTAAACAATGTTGGGATCTCCCGGGGAGAGCCCTGCCTCCTTGTGATTGGCTACCCAACAGAAATTAAAAGTACACAGGCCAAGAAAGCTTATAAACACAAACAACTCCGAGAAAACCCAGAGGCCTTGACTGCAGATATATGCCACACAGGAGGAATTAGTAACCTACTCCTGTACACGGACAGTACTGATGCTTGGCATAAAGCTATCTGTGTGTTGTGGTTTTGGACATTTCTGTTGCCTGTTATTATAATTCTGTATGTTTCCTGTTTTGTATATTGTTTCTGTGGCCTGTGTATATTTCATTGTGCATATTTCTGTTCCCTGTTGTGTGTATGTTCCGTTTCCTGTTTTATTTTGATAGTCTGTTTTCTGTCTTGTCATGTCTAGTTTTACTTCCTTTGTTTTCCCGCCTGTGTGATTGTCTGATGTGCTCCACCTGTTCCCCAGCCCTGGTGTCACCTGTCTTGTGTTTTCATGTGCCCAGGCCATGGACAGAGATCTCACTGCTGTAAGACAGGAGATACAGCAGGACAGACAGGCCATGGACAGAGATCTCACTGCTGTAAGACAGGAGATACAGCAGGACAGACAGGTCATGGACAGAGATCTCACTGCTGTAAGACAGGAGATACAGCAGGACAGACAGGTCATGGACAGAGATCTCACTGCTGTAAGACAGGAGATACAGCAGGACAGACAGGTCATGGACAGAGATCTCACTGCTGTAAGACAGGAGATACAGCAGGACAGACAGGCCATGGACAGAGATCTCACTGCTGTAAGACAGGAGATACAGCAGGACAGACAGGTCATGGACAGAGATCTCACTGCTGTAAGACAGGAGATACAGCAGGACAGACAGGCCATGGAGAGAGATCTCACTGCTGTAAGACAGGAGATACAGCAGGACAGACAGGTCATGGACAGAGATCTCACTGCTGTAAGAGAGGAGATGAACCTGAGAGAGCAAACCATCCTCAGCCTCAACCTTAAAACCAGCGATGCTGACATTATTTTTGGGAATGCTGATTCAGCAGCATATTGTTATTCGGTTCTTTATGAACTTCTTATTATTCCGTACATTTTTTGGCTCTCTGTAACTTCTGCATACGTTCAGCTATTAAAACCATTCAACTTTTAAAATCTTCAGCTCTTTCAGGAGATGATGGGACTTCTTCAACTGTTTTTCTACTATTTATACTTTTTTAAATATTAAGCTTTGTAACACTTTTTTTTTTAACATTGAAGTCAATGAGAGCATGCTTCAAATCCTTCAAATCTTCTTCTGCTCCCAACATTTTCAGCCCCTCCATACTTTCAACTACAGACGCCAAACACACCTTAAAATGTTTATATAATATATTAATATTTTATACATTAGTGGTGTTATTCAACTTTTTAATGAAATTCGTACTACCGATTTCAACTTTTTCAACTATTCTCACTACTTCAGATTTAAGCTATTCATCCAGTTTAGCTTTAGAAATTCAGCTATTCAGCATTCCCACGCATTCTCTGCAGGAAATGCATTTTCTAGTTATCCTTATAGATTCTAATGGGAAATTTGTAAATGACATTTGACAAATGAGGACCAGCTTTTCCCTGGACAAACAGACAAAAAATAGGTTTATCTCTTTTTAAAACTGTATTTGTATTTGCCAACAATGAAGTCATTTCCTGTCTCCATGTGGATATCAGGGCCTTACTTCATTTGGAGTAAAAGTGAAACCCCTGATTCAAAGACACACCAAGACCCAGACATCATCTCCAGGGACCTGGTGACCTGGCTCTGTCCCTCACTGTCCCCCAAACTACAGAGAAATCATGCTGTCATCCTCACTGTCCCCCAAACTACAGAGAAATCATGCTGTCATCCTCACTGTCCCCCAAACTACAGAGAAATCATGCTGTCATCAGTCAAACTCCCTGCTGTTAACAGAGGGAGGGACTCAGGAGGGATTATTATCTGGTACAAAGAAGAAATATCAAATACATCACCCCTATAAAATATGAACGCTCACACATTTGGCTTGTAGACCCAGCTCTGTTACACACACACACACACACACACACACACACACACACACTGCATTTCACTATCTTTGTGGGGACCCGTCATTGACATAATGCATTCCCTAGCCCCTTAACCTAACTTTAACCATCACCACTAAATGCCTAACCTTAACCCTTACCCTCACCCTAACCATAACCTAATTCTAACCCTAATCCTAAAACCAAGTCTTAACCCTCAAACAGACCTTTAACCTTGTGGGGTCCAGCATTCTGGCCCCACAAGGCTGTGCAGACCCCACAAGTATACTGGACTCCCCGGTTTTTGGACCCCACGAATGTAGTAAAACAAGCACACACACACACACACACACACACTCACACAGACACACACAGACACACAGACACACACACACACACACACACACACACACACAGAGCTGTGGTGCCAGTAAAGCCAGTAAAGTTAAGTGTATTTACACATTTCAAAACTCCACGCAGACTGGGTTCACTATGCCCTATTGCCTGACTGACAGGCTGAGGTTGTTAGTCCCCCCTCCTCTGTTACAGGCAGGCACCACTGTGTTCACTATGCCCTATTGCCTGACTGACTGATGTGAATAACCTGATTTCTCTGTGTGCCATGTAGCCTAAATATCATATCCTGAATATGATCAAAAACAGGATAATCCTCATAACAGGAATATTCATGTCCATGTAAACACATATGATACCAACAACATGCTAGATCCGTGGGTTCAGAGATAGCAGCGTCCATAGCAACCAGCAGTTTATCTACAGCAGTGGAGGGCCGTGTATTTTACACCTGGGCCTTCAGTACTGTTGTATCAAAAGACAGTAAACAACATAAGCATTCACCCTTTCAGCTTCTTTACAAGATAAAACACCAGCAGGGGGCCAGAAAGTGCATGCATTGTGGAACCCATCATTGGCTTGTGTTTCCCTGGGGAACATTTAAATTGGTGCACCTTTGTGTGAACATGTGGTGTGAAATGTTTGGTGAAAAAGTATTTCACCAAAATCTCTTCATGAAAGAGGGAACTCTCATTCAGCTCATTCGAGAAAAATTGCTATTTATGATGTGGTTACAATGACTACAATGAAATGATATATTTAATTTGAAAATGTCCTTTAATTAATGAATATTTCTTTTTTGTGTCTTTGCCTTTAAAGGTTATCAATCTAACGTACTACTACTGATAGCTACAATCTTCTACTACTACTACTACTAGGACATTACTGTGTGGAATAACGTGATTTAACACAAGACTCAACACCTAGAGACACCTAATACACTACTGCAGAGACATGAACACACGCTGACTGAAGCATCACTTTCACACAGTATGACAGGATGCTGCATCACATGAAGTCAAAATGAATGGAATTACCAAAGAAACCAAAACAAACCCACAACAACCGGTCATATTTACTCATACGGTGACCACAAAGCAATCAAAAACACAAATTACACAATCAGCGATCAACAGGCCACCCCACAAAATCCAGCCAAGCAGTGGGGGCTTAACACACACGTCACCACGCACACACAAAGGCCCAGCAGCCACTGTCACTGCTCAAATCTTTAACACCTAAAGCAAGCAGCAATAGCTAATAAAATCATTTCACTAAAATGCTGAAAAATCCATTAAACTTACCAAAAGCTGCTCATCATATGAAAAAAAAACTACATCCAACTTTCTTTTATTGACTTTACATCTAAAAATGTAAACAAACTTGCAGTGTAAACAATATATTCAATGAAATTGATAAATATATTTATTTTACAAATAAAAATATAGGCCTTTAATTATGAAAATATAACAATCTCTTGGCCAGCAGAGAAGGCCTTGCTGGCCCTGCCGGCCCACCTCTGATCGACAGATCGAGTCATAACAATGAATATTCTGATTAATAGTGGATGGCTTGAGAGTGAAATAACGTATAAATAATGAGGGAAATATAACTGAACATAGCAGAGAGCAGAACAAACTATGTGTGCATTTACACATTGTTATCATTAAATGAGCGTCTCAAGAAAAAACTTTACGACTGCCGACACCACTGCCACACTATCATTTACAGAGACCCAACAATTCCCCCAAGAGCAAGCATTTGGTGCAACAGTGGACCTTTCTCTGTAGAGAAACATCCACATTACATTACTCTTACACACACATATATTGTATTTGCACCGCAGCGACTAGGAAAGAGTCGGTACTCTCCCAGCACAAGAGGAACTACTGTACAATAATTAGTCTAGACGTCAGTGTACGTCTCTGATCGAACACATGAGCCATGCAGCACCCGTAACTGACATTTTAAACAGCTAGCTAACTATTCTGCTAAAAGAGTAGATTAATGCATCCATACACTCTTCTCACAGTGTAGAAAGCATATTGCTTTGTGCTAAGCTAGGCTAAACCTGTCCTGGACCTTTCTCTGTTGAGTTGAAATTGATTTGATCACGGGAAAGATGAAAAAAAGGATGTTTCTTAAAACCACGGACAGTTCCATTAACATACAGAGATGTGTCCAAACTACATCAATTATTAACAAAAGGGAGTTATCATTTTAGTTCCTGGAGATGTTCTCCTTTAAAACTTCCTACACAAATATCTACTTTTAGTTCATCAGTGTTTGTACCTGAGAGTGTCCAGTTTCCAGAGAGGATCCTTCAGTCCCGCTGACAGTAGCTTCACTCCTGAGTCTCCTGGATGATTGTAGCTCAGGTCCAACTCTCTCAGATGGGAGGGGTTGGAGCTCAGAGCTGAGACCAGAGAAGAACAGCCTTCCTCTGAGATCAGACAGCCTGACAGACTGCAAATACACAGAACAACACACAGGAACCCTCTGTCAACATGTGGAGCATGTTTGTTTTGTTTGTTTTTTGTCCAGGTACATTTTGGTCCAGATTTAGAATACACATTTAAAATCATCTGTTCTATTTAATTATTTAACAACAAAAGTTAACAAGGAAAACTCCTCATGGAAAGTAACTCTGAGTCTAGAAATTAATAAATATATAATTAATAACTACTGCCAGAGATTATCATATCAGCAGAAACAAAGCTACATGTCAGCTGTTTTATCAACTAAAGTTAGTCAGAGATTAAATGGATATCAATTGAATGGGTTAATGACTCCTGACCTGAGAGTCTCCAGTGTGCAGTGTGGACTCTTCAGTCCAACAGAAATCAGCTTCCCACCTGAATCCTGCAGGTTGTTGTTCCTCAGGTCTAGCTCTCTCAGACTAGAGGACTGGGAACTGAGAACTGAGGACAGAGCTTCACAGCTTCTCTCTGACAGGTCACAGCCACTCAGTCTGGAGAGATGACAGGAAACAAGACAGGTAATATTTGTGTTTAAATGTTGAGTCTGGACTTTTGGTATATTTAATATATTAAACCCGTTTTCGGTTTAAATCCTTTTTGTTTTCTTCTAAACAAGTCGTAGATAACTAATCAAGACTGAATCATGAATCAAAGTCACATGATATTAAAATATAAATGATTTCTGGATCTCAGCCACAGTTCATATTTAATTCTTTATAAAGTGATTCTAAATCAGAATTAAATACTTTGGAAGCATTCACATTTTTTGAATGTTTCCAAAGTATTTTTCAATACTGTGTTTCCAAAGATTATTGTACTTGATCTGACCTGAGAGTCTCCAGTGTGCAGTGTGGACTCTTCAGTCCATCAGAGATCAGCTTCCCTCCTGAATCCTGCAGGTTGTTGTTGCTCAGGTCCAACTCTCTCAGACTAGAGGACTGGGAGCTGAGAACTGAGGACAGAGCTTCACAGCTTTTCTCTGACAGGTTACAGCCACTCAGTCTGGAGAGACAACAGGAAGGAAACAAGTTATTATATTTAACTCCTGATGAAAGATATCAGAGTATTTACTGATGAATAAATCACACTTACAGACCTTTTTTGGAGGGGCGGTAATGAAGAAGACATAACGATTGTGTTTAAATCTTAAGTCTGGACTTTTGGTGATAGAGAACATAAAATCAATTTTCTAAACAAGTTGGAAACATGATAACTTATTGTGACTGAATGAGGAGTAAAAAGACACCCAGTATTTATGTTCACTTAAGATTTAAAAAATAATTAGTTTCTCAATCTCAGCCATAGTTCATACTTTGTGGATTACGACATGTTATAAATAAGAACACTATGCTTTGGAAACATTCAAAGATTTCCGAATAGTTACATTTTAAATCCTAACATGAGACAGGCGGTTTAAATTGAATAAAGCTTAAAGTTTAGAGACAACCATGTAAGAAGACAAATAACGATTGTGTTTATATGTTGAGTCTGGACTTTTGGTGATACAGTATATGAAATCCCTTCTCAGCATGTTTAAATATCTGCTGCTCTACTCTAAACAAGTTGGAAACATGGTCATTAATCGTGACGGAATTAAGCAATATTACACAAGAGGGTTTGATTTAACATCATTATTGGCAAGACAGTGATGCATCTAGGACCGAGGCGCTGGCACCAAGGTTCGTAAGCATGACTGAAGTGATCAAACCCTCTCGTGTAATAAAGCGATTATACAACAACGGTTACAAACTAAATAAAAGTCATAATCAAACTTCATATTGTGGGGCAATCCGCTCTCAAAATAAAGAAAAGCGACAGAGACAATTTGTAGTCCCTCCCTGTTAAACGTTAGTCAGCCAGTCATCTTAAGCTAACGTTAGCTTTGTAACGGTAGAGATCGTGGAATTTTCCAAATATAACTACCGCCCATATAAACACCAAACTGCTTGGCTACCTTAATCTGGTTATAACTATATCTACTTAAAGAAATACATTTTTCATTGATAGATTTAGCTACTATAAGTCCATGAACCGCTGATTTGATCCAAACAGCTGATGTGATCCAATCAGATTGTCTGGTCGGATCTACTTGTTGTATAATCAGGACTAAACAAACGTCCATTATTAAAGTATTATTATTAAAGTATTAATTATTTCTGGATCTCAGCCACAGTTCATATGTCATGTTTCATTTTTTAAACTAATTTATTGCTTGAGCGCCGTCCTCAATTGGTTCAGTAGAATTTTGTTGTATTCTTTTTCGGTGCAGATAGACTTCACTCGGGATGACAGCTGACAACAGCCCTGGGACATATAGTTATCGTTAGCCCCCAGTCAGCTAGCAGCCAGCCACTACCATTACAGCAATCTGTACCTGGCCAGCACTTAACTCCAGTGCCGTGGTGCTAACGACGCTAACGGCAGTTTAATGAAGCGTCGGGAAACAGACCATATCAGACCCAGGCGCCCGATTCAGAACAACGTCCATCCATAACGTTAGCTACGTCTCCGTTAGCGCTACCAGTGTTCGTGCCAAAAATCTCCTCCCTGCCGAATTTCTCCCCCCTTTGCATTTAGCTGTCTGTACAGTTAGCTAAATTAACCAAACAAAAGGTGGGTTAAGAACCAAAACGACTATTTAAGGTTACAGCAAAGTGAAGGGGGAGATAACTCCGGGCAGCTGGGAGATCTTCTGCTGCTGCACAACAACGGCCGTCTAACGCCCTCACCGTCCTGGAGATTCCCCCGGCAATCCCCACCCACACGTTACAACTAACCCTGTCCGCTCTGATGTTGAAAACATCCAAAAGGTGACATTGACATGTGAAATATATTGTGCTAGTGTGGTTTTAGCTGCTGGCTAATGTTAGCTTGCTGCCTCACTAGCTAACTGGTCAACTACCAATACAAATCGAATCAAGAAAAACGTAATGATGTTGGGGAAACTGCAGCTATTTTATTAGAATGACATAAATAAACATTACTAAAGGTAATGTGAATAACCTTTAATGGGTAAACTCGTTCATGAACAGATACAGTCTAATCAGGGATGGTGTTTAACAATAAAAACTACAACTCCCATAATTCCACGCAACTTCCCAATGTCATCGAAAGTTTACCATCCACTGTTTTGACTGAGAGACCCCTAGCAGCAGAAAGTTACATATTGTACGTTTAATGTTGAATAAATCACACTAACAGAGCTTTGTTGGCGGGACGGTAATGAAGAAGACAGAAAACATTTGTGTTTAAATGTTAAGTCTGGACTTTTGGTGATAGAGAATATAAAATCCCTTTAAACATATTTAAATTCTTGCTATGTTGTTCTAAACACGTTGGAAACATGATAACTAATTGTGACTGAATGAGGAGTAAAAAGACATCAGATATCCACATTTACATATGATTTAAAAAAAAAAAATTCTTTCTCAGTTTCTCAGTCTCAGCCATAGTTCATACTTCGTGCTTTACGACATATTATAAATAAGAACAAAATGATTTGAAAATATTCAAAGAAGACAAATAACGATTGTGTTTATATGTTGAGTCTGGACTTTTGGTGATACAGTATATGAAATCCCTTCTAAACATGTTTAAATATCTACTCTAAACAAGTCAAGTTGGAAACATGGTAATTATTCGTGACTGAATTAAGCAATATTAGACGAGAGTTTGATTTAATGTCATTAACGGCACAACAGTGATGCGGCTAGGACCGAGGCGCTGGCGCTGAGGTTCATAAGCATGACTGAAGTTTCTTCATGGGCAAGTCAACCATCAGGCTGCTTAAGGAATTGGGAGTGCGAGGCCAAACCCTACGCCAAACCATCGAAGCCCTCTCATGTGCAGCAGAAGAAGCAAGTCGATGGCTATGGGTGAAAAGGGGTGACTCCACCTGGACCCCTAATAACACCTGCGGCACGTAAGGGTTGAAAGCAGAGGGGGGGCACACCTGGGATGCCAGTTGCTGCCGATGAGCCGTCTGGAGGTGTCGTGGGCCTATCATTGAAACACCAGTGAAGGAGGGTGACCACCTGATGACCCCAATGAAGCTAAAAACCCCCATTCTCATTCCACTAAACCAGACCTGTCACCACCACAGCGAGGAAACCACTCCGATGGATGCATCGTCACCACTCATACCTCAGGTTCTAAACAGGGGATTGATTCACCTAGTCCTAAAAACATAACTGATTGTTCATCAGACGTGACAAAAAAGGGCATGGCAAAAATCGTTAAAAACATTAGCCAACATATATATGAAGAATCACATTTGAATTGTAATTTCAGCATTAAAATAGAATTGATAGTTTTACTATTCAAATTATATTTGACTTTCGGAATTTGTTCCAACAGCCCTAGTGAGTTATACACTGTATGTGAGCCCAATACATGAACTGACCTCAGAGTCTCCAGTCTACAGTTTGGACTCTGCAGTCCAGCCCACAGACACTCCACTGCTGAATCCTTCAGGTCGTTGCAACTGACGTCCAGCTCTCTCAGATGGGAGGGGTTGGACTTCAGCGCTGAGGCCACGACTTCACAATCAGTCTTAGAGAATACACAGTTAATAAACCTGTGATGACAGATAATAAACATTTAAAGAATAATCAAATCTGAAACTTTTATCCTTAAAAAACACAATCACATTTGATCAAAAAGCACATTCACATGGGTCTGATGTTAGATTCACATATGTTGAGGTGAGAGGTCACTGGACCCCTTTCAAAAATGGCCATGCCATACAGACGGAGATCCATTCTGGATTTTTTTATTAAGAAATTAAGACTGCAGACTTGCATTTATAGTATAACTACAACTCACTTCTTCTCTGAGCTTGAGGAAGATAAAATCCCACCACTGAGGTGAACCTGCTGAGCTCTCCTTCACTGGCAGAATGAACCTGGAGGTCGTCCCAGCAGCTGACTGTGTGATCAGCTGATGTCTCAGTAAATCAGGAGATAAATACACACATTCAATAAAAAAACACAGCGCTAATGTGTGCTGCTATTTTCTCTGCCCATCTTACCTTTAGTGTTACTGAAAAGTGAAAGAAACGCGTTGTCTGACAGTTTGAATTTTAGAATGACCAGAAATGGGACAATCTTTAAAAAGCTTGTCCCATATCAAAAGATGATCATTGTTAGAAACTAAACAATGTAAAGTTGCAGCTTTTATTTAACGAGGATGGAGATGTTTTTTTGGCCTCCCCCCCACATCCTCTCTCACATCAAACAATGATTATAGATATTAGGGCTGGGTATCGCCTCTAATTTCCTGATAGATTTGATTCTGATTCACAATTTCAATGTTTATTTAGGATATTTCAGTTGTAAAACTAATTTATCTTGGCTATGAAAGGGATGATACAGGTGTACAAGGTTCCCTCTAACCTGCTGCATAGAGACAGAGAGCATCGCGTCATACTCTGAAAGCCACGCCCACCGGAGGGGAACTCTCTGCTTCTATCTGTAAGTTAAGCTAACACACATAACGTTGGACATATCGTTAGGTTGGTGTGATGATGCTGTGGGATCCTAAAGTCTTCCCGTTCTCTCCGCTGATTCATCACGTCTGTTTCCACTTTTTTCTTCATAAAAGCTCAGTTTTTAAGGTCGGCAGCTTATAAAAACTTAACTTCTGGTTTATTTAGCCTTTTGGTAGTGAATATCACCACAGAGCAGCTTTTAGACATGTTTCTGTTGTTTTCTAGCAGATGGAACAAAGAGGAGGAAACCTTCACACAATACAAGTCAACAGAGCAGAGAGATGTTTTCCCCCCCGATGGGACTTGCCTCTGTCTCTATTATTAAAGTCTCAATGTTTACATTAAGAATTTACCCCAAAGCAGTTACATTACAGGGTAACTACTGTTTTTATTCAACCTTGGTCCGGTACTGAGCGAGATCGCAATGACTGGCTGGTGCTAATCAAGCTACAATGTAACCTAATGGGGCAATTTTGAACCTTACTTTTTGTCCAATGAAAGTGATTCCACGTTGTCAAAATCATTTAAATATTGAGCCATTGCATTGAAAATCTTTTAGATGACAGGAGCCTAAGATTTCTGTAGCCTACTCCGTGACAACAGACTACCTGAACACCTTTTTCTCGTCTCGTGTTTCACTCTCCACACCGCTGTCTTCAGACAAGAAGTCAAGTCCTGAGATCTATAGTGTTGTCAGACACTTTCAGCAACAATCTGAGCCTGTCAGTAGCAAAAAAGAATCACGTTTATTGGACAAAAAACAAGTCTTCATAGTTGCCCCATTAGGTTACGTTGTAGCTCGGTTCACACCGGCTCGTCATTGTGATCTCCCTCAATACTGGACCAAATTCAAAGATCTTTGGTCACATCAGTCTATTAGACACAAATGCATGGGCAAATGGGGGCAAGGTTGAAAAAAACGTAGTTACCCTTTAATGTAGTTTTTATTCAATTCAATTAAATTTTATTTATAGTATCAAATCATAATAAGAGTTATTTCAGTACACTTTACAGATAGAGTAGGTCTAGGCCACACTCTATAATTTACAAGGACCCAACAATTCTAGTAATTCCCCCAAGAGCAAGTATTCAGTGTGACAGTGGCGAGGAAAAACTTCCTTTCTTGTAATGTAACTTTGGAGCGTTATCTAAACTTTCCGACAGCTAGCATGACATAGTTGATACCAATGGATTCCTGAGGTCTTCTGGTTTATGGTCTTATGGCAACATAATAGGGCTGCAACAACGAATCAATAAAATTTGATTATTAAAAAAGTTGGCAACGAATTTCATTATCGATTCGCTGTGTCGCGCGACACGCCACTCAGTCGCGGAGATAAAAGCAATTGAGTTGAGTGTTGAGTGCCGTGCGGCGCGGCGGGGAGCGAAAGAAAAAAAAAAAAAGAGCAGAGTGGGGGTAGAGGAAATATGGAGAGAGACCCTTCACGTTGTTCTGAAACACATTGCGGAGGCAGAGAAGGGTAGCAGGGTAAAGTCACTACACAATCCTACTTTTGTTCCGTTTTGAAGTGAGGAACGTAACGTCCCTCTTCTGGTGCTGGTGCTGGTGTTTACTCGTTATCCAGCTGACTAGCATGACAAGCTAGCGTTAGCTCGTTAATAACAGTAGTAAAGCAGGGCTAAAGACACATTTTTATTCACTCGCCGTTTTTGGCCCATTCATTTTTCAATCTATTGTGATGTACATATTCTGTGCTTTGTCCCATATCAGTTATTGTTGATGTATATATTTGTGTGTGTTGATCTTTTTAATTTCATTTATTTTAAAGTTCTTTTATAGCACTTGGTCTTCTTAAGCTGTGTTTAAATGTGGTGTACAAATGAACTTAACTTGCACTTACTACAATGATGGTAATAATTTAATGAATAAGCTTCAAGTGTGTGTGTGTGTGTGTGTGTGTGTGTGTGTGTGTGTGTGTGTGTTACGTCCCTAATATGTCTAGGGGTGGAGGACGCAAACAATTTAAAATAATAAACCCGGGAGGTCTGAACAAAGAAAAGATAATTTATTATACAAAAAAAACACAAGACAATCTTCAGAAGGAAGACGATTACAGGCTCTTAGTCACTGGCTTGATTTAGCTTCTCACAGCAGCACTCCTCAGCTCACTCTGCTCAAACACGGCTGGCTTTCACTGCAGCTTCCCCACTCTTTCACTCTCTGGCTTCCACTGAAGCAACCCCTCACTCTGGCTTGGCACAGCCATTTAACACCTTCCCTCATCAGCTTATCAGCTGCAGGAGTCTCATCACCAGAACACACCTGAAGAGAATCTCACACACACACACACACACACACACACACACACACACAGAGAACACAGCAAAACAAAACACGGCACGTAACACCCCCACCCATAAAAGGAAACCCCTCCTCTATATGCACGTCATCACGAAATTATGACGTCACTAACATGGTTCACCGTTAGTTCCACGTCACCAATACCGACCCACTAGTGTAATCAGAATCTCACTTATGTTTCTCAAACTTGTCTCACCCACGGGACAGTGCGTCAGCCACAATGTTGTCGGCTCCCTTCTTATGTCTGATGCAGATGTTGTAACCCTGGGCCAGGAGTGCCCAGCGCATCAAGCGCTGATTGCTGTTGTACATCTGGGCTAAAAAGACAAGCGGGTTATGGTCAGTGTAAACAGTGACTGGATATGAACTGCATCCTACATACACTTCAAAGTGCTGTAGGGCAAAGAGCATGGCAAAGGTCTCTTTCTCGATGGTAGAGTAGTTAAGCTGATGGCGTTTGAACTTGGTGGAGAAGAAACAAACAGGATGACACACATCCCCATCACCGTCCTGCAACAGCACTGCACCAGCTCCAGTGGCGCTGGCGTCCACCTCAAGCTGGAAAGGTCGAGTAATGTCAGGCGCAGCCAGCACAGGAGCACTACAGAGGAGAGACTTAGCAGAGTTAAAAGCATGGTCACACTCATCATTCCACACAAAAGGAACCACAGGACTACACAACTTAGTCAGAGGAGCAACTACTACCGAGAGGTTCTTACAGAAACAGCGATAATAACCTGCCATGCCTAAGAAACGCCTCAGTTCTCGCCTAGTGCTGGGCACTGGTAGTGATACAACAGCAGCCACCTTAGCGTCCACTGGCCGGACCTGCCCCTGACCAACCTGCTTACCAAGGTAGGTAACAGTAGCCTTACCAAACTCACACTTGGCCAAGTTAAGGGTAAGAGAGGCGTCCGCCAGCCGCCGGAATACAGTTTCCAGACTGGACATGTGACTCTCCCACTCACTGGAGTAGACCACCACATCGTCAAGATACACACTGCAGTTAGGTACATCTCCTAATACACGCATCAGGCGCTGAAAGGTGGCAGGCGCGTTCTTCATGCCGAAAGGCATCACGGTGTACTGCATAAATGCATCAGGAGTGACAAAGGCTGATACTTCAGAAGCTTGCTGTGTCAAAGGAACCTGCCAGTATCCTTTAAGTAGATCAAGCTTTGTGATACACACTGCTGGTCCAACCCTGTCAACACAGTCATCCATGCGGGGCAAAGGGAAAGAGTCCGACACAGTAACAGCATTCACTTTGCGAAAATCAGTACAGAAGCGAGGACTACCGTCAGACAAGCACGGAGAACTCCAGGGACTATAGCTGGGCTTGGCAAGGCCATTCTCTACCAGATAGCTAACCTCTTTTTTCATGGCTTCCCTTTTAACGAGCGGACAGCGATAGGCATGCTGTTTAATGGGAGCGGCATCGCCCACATTAATGTCGTGCTCCAGCACACTTGTACGTGATGGTACATCTTGTAGAATACCAGGGTACCTGCCAAGCAACCTAATCACATCTTGTCTGTGAAGCGCGGAGAGATAGGACAGCTGCTGGTTGATTGTAGACAAGAACTCAGAGTTAGCTAGCCTACCACACAGATGACCTTCACAGGGCGTCAACAAGTCGACCTCCAACTCAGGCTGAGTACCGACGAGAGAAGAAACCCCTACCACAACAATGTCTGAGGTCTTCTCTGGTCCTCTCAGGTCAGCTTCTCTGGGATGAAAAGATTTCAGCATGTTAATATGACACAAACGTGTCTTCCGTCTACGCTCAGGCGTACGGATAACATAATCTGTGTCTGAAACTTTACCTTCCACCACGTACGGACCTGAGAACCGGGCAGCAAGAGCAGAGCCAGGTGTGGGCAGCAAGACCAGCACTTTATCACCTGCGTCGAACTGCCGCTCGACTGCCTTCTTGTCAAAACGTCTCTTCATGTTGGACTGAGATGAAGACAGTGACTCCGTGGCCAACCGTGTAGCATGGTGCAGACGCTCTCTACAGCGGGATACAAAGTCCAACACGTTATTTTCACGAGAGTTATCACCCACTAACTTCTCCTTCAACACTTTCAACGGGCCACGCACATTGTGACCGAACACTAGCTCTGCTGGACTAAACCCTAGAGACTCCTGTTTTGCATCACGGATAGCAAAGAGAACAAAAGGCACACCCTCATCCCAGTCATTCCCAGTCTCATAACAATACTTTTTCAGCATTGACTTCAAAGTCTGGTGCCAGCGCTCAAGAGCACCCTGAGACTCAGGATGATAGGCACTAGACACAGAGTGGGAGATACCCAGAGACTGGAGAGTCTGCTTGAAAATCCTGGAGAGGAAGTTTGTTCCCTGATCAGTCTGTACGGTCTTCGGCAGACCATAAGTCGTAAAGAACTTAATCAATGCTTTAGTAACCGCCTTAGCGGTTATCTTGCGCAAAGGAATGGCCTCAGGAAAACGGGTAGAAATACACATCATGGTGAGCAAAAACTGATTCCCAGACTTGGCTTTTGGCAATGGACCCACACAGTCGACCAGAACATGCTCAAATGGCTCACCAACTGCGGGGACAGGCCGCAGCGGAGCAGGGGGCACAGGCTGATTAGGCTTACCTACCATCTGGCAAGTACTGCAAGTTCTACAAAAACGCACTACATCTGCCTTCATTCCTGGCCAAAAGAACTGCTGGAGAACACGATCATAGGTTTTGCTGATGCCCAAGTGACCTGACCATAAGTGCTCATGCGCCAGCGCCAAGACATGCTGCCGACAGTTGACAGGGATCACTACCTGCATAACTACCCCCCAATCCTCCTCTGAGTCGGTCGCCACCCACCCTGACCGTGAGACCCACCTACGCATCAACACACCATTCTCCACAAAGAATGGCAGTTTTCCATTACACTCTGTCTTGTTGACAACTGACCTCCAACACTTGTCTAGTGAGGGATCATTTTTCTGAGCTTTAATGAGAGCCTCCCGTGTAAGCGGCAAGGGTGCAGCAGCGTCAGGCACCAGAACTGTATCTGTAACCTTTTCACCAGGCTCACCTGAAGTACAGCTTACGGGTCCACCACCAGAGGGCACACTTTCCCCAGAAAGTACAGAAGCAAACAAGGAGTCAGACAAGTTAACCTCTTGGGCCCGCTTACGACCCTGCGCTCTAGTGGTCACACTAGCTACAAACACATGAGGGTGTTTTATGGCTAGCTCATCGCGTTCCGACTCAGGAATGGGGGTGCACACAACTTCAGGAACAGGATACACTTTCCCCCCTGCAATATCATTCCCCATGATAAAGTCAACGCCGTCAACAGGGAATCCTGACCGGGCGCCCACTGTGAAATACCCTGTTACTAGGCCAGACTGTACATGAATCTGATACAGTGGCGCCTGCACAAAACCCATTTCAATGCCCCTTACAACTGCACTCACACTTGAGCTGGGACCTAACGGCAGAATGTCAGACAGGATCAGTGACTGTGAACAAGCTGTGTCTCGCAGTATCCTCACTGGACGCTGATCCTCAGATTTACCTGAAAGAGACACAAAACCATCAAAAATGAACGGTTTAAAACAGTCATCAGGCACGTCAGGATTTAGAGACTCCAAGGATTGGACCCTAGGAGAAGTCTTAATCAATCCCACACCCTTAGGCTGTTTCTGAAACGACCCCTGCTGCTTCCGCTTCCAAGCGTCACAACTAGCCACCAAGTGACCGGACTTATGGCAGAAGAAGCATAGTTTCTCCGACTTTGGACGCAAGACAGCGCTGTCGTAACGTACCGGAGGATCTGATTTTTGGGGAGCTTCACGTAGAGAAGTATCACGTTTATTAAAAACGGCCTTATGCGTCAGCATAAACTCATCAGCAAGAGTGGCAGCTTGCTGCAAGGTGGAAACTTTCTGCTCGTTTAGATACACTGTAGTACGCTCAGGCACGCAGTTTTTAAACTCCTCCAACAACAGCAGCTCACGCAAAGAAGACAGATCGGCAACCTTACACCACCTGTCAAAAAGGATCCCTTTCTCCCGCGCAAAATCAACATATGACTGGCTCTGCGCTTTTCTAAGACTGCGGAAACGCTGTCTGTAGGCCTCAGGCACTAACTCATATGCCTGCAAAATGGCACCTTTAACTTTGTCATAGGTGAGCCCATCCTCCACAGACAAAGAGGAGCAGGCCTCTTGAGCCTTACCCACCAGCTTACACTGCAACAAGATGGCCCACACGTCTTTAGGCCACTGTAAAGCAGCAGCAATCCGCTCAAATGCACCGAAGTAAGCTTCCACCTCTGACTCACGGAAAACAGGCACCAGTGAAATGTGCTTACTCACGTCAAAACTGACAGAACTGGGAGAATGCGCGCCAGCAGTGGTAACATTACGGGCTCCCAAACCCGCCTGTATTTCCATCTGACGCATCTTTAAAGCAGTCTCCGCCTCCACCTCCAACTTCTTCAACTCTAACTCTCTGCGGAGCTGAACATCTCTCTCTCTCTCCTCCCTCTCTGCCTGAAGGCGAAGTAAATGCACCTTTAACCTGGCATCCAGTTTGGACCCCGGAGATGATTCCACAGACAATGGTGACATCGGTTCAAACTGCGGTATAGTGACCGGCTTTCGGTCAGCTCCCTCAGGTCGAACAACCGGAGTAACATAAACGGGCTGATCTGTTACATCAGGTGTGCTCACCTCTAGATCAGGGCCGCTCACAGGTGCAGAGAAAACTCCCTGACTAACGAGACCAGTAAACACAAAAGCCTTTAGCTCAGCTTTTCGGAGGGAAACTGACACAGAAATGCCATAATGTTCCGCGATCTCATGCAGATCTTTCTTTGTACATTTATCAAACTTGCCTAAAGTGGGGTCAGACACAAACGTACTTAATTCAAAAGCCGCCATCACCCATAACACAAGCACAGTCACGCTGAACACAGTAAGTTTAATGTTTGATATTAATACGCCCAAACAATAAGTCTCCAGCCTCGCCTTATGGAAACAAAAACTTCCTCAGAACCTGCCTAACCACCACTAATCCCTGTTTATCTTCTGAAGCCGTGCCGGGCTCGAGGCAACTTACAGGCAACACATCAGCGGCCGAAACCCTGAAACGCCAGCCCCCTTTGGAGAATGCCGTCTCCGCCCAGGATTGACTCCGAAAACAAAAAAGGCAAAACAATAAATTAGTGTCCGATTAGTGTCCGAAGGAAAGGCTGATTAGGCCCAGCTGGACACTACCCTACCTAGACTGAGGAAGCAGTTTCACAATCACACACTAGCAAAGGTACGGAGGCAGCACACAGGGCAATATAAAAATATCAAACAGAATAACTTACCGCAACAGACAATGAAAACGTGCAAACAAAGGATCCCGGACGAGCCCCCAAAACTGTTACGTCCCTAATCTGTCTAGGGGTGGAGGACGCAAACAATTTAAAATAATAAACCCGGGAGGTCTGAACAAAGAAAAGATAATTTATTATACAAAAAGAACACAAGACAATCTTCAGAAGGAAGACGATTACAGGCTCTTAGTCACTGGCTTGATTTAGCTTCTCACAGCAGCACTCCTCAGCAGCACTCCTCAGCTCACTCTGCTCAAACACGGCTGGCTTTCACTGCAGCTTCCCCACTCTTTCACTCTCTGGCTTCCACTGAAGCAACCCCTCACTCTGGCTTGGCACAGCCATTTAACACCTTCCCTCATCAGCTGATCAGCTGCAGCTGCAGGAGTCTCATCACCAGAACACACCTGAAGAGAATCTCACACACACACACACACACACACACACACACACACACACACACACACACACACACACACACACACAGACACACAGACACACAGAGAACACAACAAAACAAAACACGGCACGTAACAGTGTGTGTATGTGGGTGTGTGTGTGTGTGTGTGTGTGTGTGTGTGTGTGTGTGTGTGTGTGTGTGTGTGTGTGTGTGGGGTCTGTATCTGCTCTTTGGGTTACTAACCTCTACACAACTATTAACTAAAACAACATACATGTAAGTATGTATTGAGTTGATGTAAATTAATGTTTTTTTGTTTTTTTTAATCCGATTCATCGATTAATCGAAAAAATAATCGACAGATTAATCGATTATTAAAATAATCATTAGTTGCAGCCCTAGACCAAATTCAAAGATCTTTGGACACATCAGTCTATTAGACACAAATGCATGGGCAAATGGGGGCAAGGTTGAAAAAAATGTAGTTACCCTTTAATGTAGTTTTTATTCAATTCAATTAAATTTTATTTATAGTATCAAATCATAATAAGAGTTATCTCAGGACACTTTACAGATAAAGTAGGTCTAGACCACACTCTATAATTTACAAAGACCCAACAATTCCAGTAATTCCCCCAAGAGCAAACATTCAGTGTGACAGTGGCGAGGAAAAACTCCCTTTTTTGTAATGTAACTTTGGAGCGTTATCTAAACTTTCCGAAAGCTAGCATGACAGTTGATACCAATGGATTCCTGAGGTCTTCTAGGTTCATATATTATACAGACAGAAACCCATTCTGGATTTTAACTATCCATATTGGATCATTCAAATGAAAAAAATTATCCATCCATCCATCTTCTTCTGCTTATCCGGTCTCGGGTCGCGGGGGTAGCAGCTCCAGCAGGGGACCCCAAACTTCCCTTTCCCGAGCCACATTAACCAGCTCCGACTGGGGGATCCCGAGGCGTTCCCAGGCCAGGTTGGAGATATAATCCCTCCACCTAGTCCTGGGTCTTCCCCGAGGCCTCCTCCCAGCTGGACGTGCCTGCACCTAGTCCTGGGTCTTCCCCGAGGCCTCCTCCCAGCTGGACGTGCCTGGAACACCTCCCTAGGGAGGCGCCCAGGGGGCATCCTTACCAGATGCCCGAACCACCTCAAATGGCTCCTTTCGACGCGAAAGAGCAGCGGCTCTACTCCGAGCTCCTCACGGATGACTGAGCTTCTCACCCTATCTCTAAGGGAGATGCCAGCCACCCTCCTGAGGAAACCCATTTCGGCCGCTTGTACCCTGGATCTCGTTCTTTCGGTCATGACCCAGCCTTCATGACCATAGGTGAGGGTAGGAACGAAAACTGACCGGTAGATTGAGAGCTTTGCCTTCTGGCTCAGCTCTCTTTTCGTCACAACGGTGCGATAAATTGAGTGTAATACCGCACCCGCTGCGCCGATTCTCCGACCAATCTCCCGCTCCATTGTCCCCTCACTCGCGAACAATACCCCAAGGTACTTGAACTCCTTCACTTGGGGTAAAGACTCATTCCCTACCTGGAGAAGGCACTCCATCGGTTTCCTGCTGAGAACCATGGTCTCAATTTAAATTAGAAAAATCTATTATTTAAACCAGCCTTGATAGATATTGTATAAAATGTGAAAATGAACTTCCTTAAAATGAAATAGTTCAGAATCTGCTCATAAAAATATGATAAAAATAACTAACTGAAAGTTATTATGAAAAAGCTTGAACTTCATGTGATGTTAGTTCAGCAGATCACAGATAATAAAGGTCTGTTTGTATATAAAATAGTCACATTATAGAAACACACTGCTGACTCTGTGTACACTGTAAAAAGGCTGTCTGTTGTGATTAAATGATGACAGAAGATACTTTAGCTACAAACACAAAGATCATCGTCTCATTCTCACAGCGTTTGAGACAAAGACATCTGCAGAGTAACATGTAGAATTATTTACAATAAGCAGGTTTATCTTTTATAGTGTGTGAGTTTTATATTGTTCATGTGTGTACAGTCTGTATGTTTACTCTAATACTGATGGCCTCAGCTTCACACTGATTTAAAATGATAATCACATCTGGACTTACCGAGCCTTTCTGCAGTTCCTCACAGCTGGAATCAGTCTCCGTCGTCCCTCCTCTGTTGTGTTGTACTTCTCCAGGTCCAACTCATCCAGAACCTCCTCTGACATCTGCAGCATGTAGGCCAGAGCTGAGCAGTGGATCTCAGAGAGTTCCTTCTCTGATCTGTTCTCTGACTTCAGGAACTCTTGGATCTCCTGATGGACTGAGTGGTCGTTCATCTCCGTCAGACAGTGGAAGATGTTGATGCTTCTGTCAGAAGAGATATCATACCTGTTCATCTTCTTCAGGTTGTCGATGGCTCTCTGGATGATTTGTGGACTGTTGTCTGTCTGACCCAGCAGGCCTCCTAAGAGTCTCTGGTTGGACTCCAGAGAGAGGCCATGAAGGAAGCGGACAAACAGGTCCAGGTGGCCATTTTTACTTCCAAGGGATTTCACCATGGCTGTCTCCAGGAAGTCATCCAGGGATGAACTAAAGTAGTATTCTCCCAGGAAGTCCTCCAGTACCTGAGTGTTCCTGTTGGTGTAACAGTGGAACAGGTAGACTGCAGCCAGAAACTCCTGAACGCTCAGATGAACGAAGCAGTAGACTGTTTTCTGGAAGATCACACTCTCTCTTTTGAAGATCTCTGAACAAACTCCTGAGTACAGCGAGGCCTCTGTGACATCCAGACCACAGCGCTCCAGGTCTTCTTGGTAGAACATGATGTTTCCTTTCTCCAGCTCTTCAAACGCCAGCCTCCCCAGCTTCAGAAGAACTTCCCCGTCAGCCTCCGTCAGCTCCTGTGGACTCGTCTCATGTCCCTCAGCATACTTGAGCTTCTTCCTTTTTGTTTGAACCAGCAGGAAGTGTGAGTACATGTCAGTCAGGGTCTTGGGCAACTCTCCTCTCTGGTCTGTAGTCAACATGTGGTCCAGAACTGTAGCAGTGATCCAGCAGAAGACTGGGATCAGACACATGATGTGGAGGCTCCTGGAGCTCTTGATGTGGGAGATGATTCTGCTGGACAGATCTTCATCACTGACTCTCTTCCTGAAGTACTCCTCCTTCTGGGCATCAGCAAAGCCTTGTACTTCTGTTACCCTGTCAACACACTTAGGAGGGATCTGATTGGCTGCTGCAGGTCGGGACGTTATCCAGACGAGAGCCGAGGGAAGCAGCTTCCCCTGGATGAGGTTTGTCAACAGCACGTTGACCGATGACTTCTGTGTGACATCAGAAACAGCCTCCTTGTTGTTGAAATCCAGTGAAAGTCTGCTTTCATCCAGGCCGTCAAAGATGAAGAGAAGTTTAGAGCCAGCGAGCTGCTCTGCTGGGACCTCCTGTAATGTTGGATGGAAAACACGGAGCAGCTCCAGAAGACTGTACTGCTCATCTTTGATCAAGTTCAGCTCCCTGAAGGAAAGAGGAATCACCAGACTGATATCTTGGTTCTCCAAACCCTCGGCCCAGTCCAGACAGAACTTCTGCACTGAGAAGGTTTTTCCAACGCCAGCGACGCCGCTCGTCAGAACGACTCTGATGTGTTTCTGTTGGCCAGGTAAGGCTTTAAAGATGTCACAGCACTTGATTGGAGAGTCATGGAGGGTCTTCTTCTTGGAAGCTGTCTCGAGCTGCCTCACCTCATGTTGGGTATTAACCTCTTCACTCTGTCCCTCTATGAGGTAGAGGACAGTGTAGATCCTGTTGAGGAGGGTTCTACTTCCTGTTTCATCTCCTTCAGTCACACGTTCAAATGTCCCCTTCAGCCTGATCTTATGTTTCTGACGACCAACATTCACTAAAAAAAGGACAAAGGTGAGAGACAGAACAAGAAAGAGAAAAGTTGACAATCCGATGATTATTTTTATTACCAATATGAAAACAATCCAGTTACATTTCAGACGGACGTAAACTGTAACAATATTTATGTGAAATGTCTTCACTAGTGCAGCATAATATATAAGGAGAATACGTGTTATGCTATAACTTTGTTGAATATTGATATATATATATATATATATACACGATACATAATCACACAAACATGAAGTGTTGTCAGTTCTGCTGCTTTCAGGATTCTGCTAAAATACAACGACAACAACGCTTGTTGAGTTAAAAACAAATGAAAGGAAATGATTTCCAACTTTCTTGAATTAAACAAATTGAAATGAATATAAAAGACAAAAAAGAATGACAGTCTGATTTTGAAGTTACTTAAATTATCCTTGTAATTAACACAAAACAATCTGCGTGTCTTTCTTGATGTGTATATTGCATTAGTTAACGCTAATCAATGATAAAAAACGATATGTTGTGCAGCCCTAGTCTGTGCTGTCTGACTCAACACATGTCTCAGTATTACAACAACCAGCGGTGTGTTCAGACATGAAGACATCAGCAGACAGATGGACAGACTTACTTTGTTCAGAGCTGCCCTGATTGGCTGTCTGCAGTCCAGCTCTGGTTCTGGATCTGGACGGCTGCTCCTCCTCACAAACATCACTCCTCTTCCTCTCTCTGTGAAAACATTTCTTCATCACTAAAATGATAGAGGCAGTTTTTTATTTTGAGAAAATAAATACCACATTTGACGCACATTTTCAGATTTTAAATAGTTAAAAAAACTCTTTACAGTAACTTCAACATTCGGCTTTAAAACCCAGAAAAGATCCATCTGAGTTAGAAACAGTATCTGAACTAATAGTTCTGCATCATGAATATTAATCTTTTAGCAGAACATTTAGTCTTCATGTTCATCAGGTCAGCTGACAGTAAAACAGTCTCTTACTTTGTGTCTGAGGGTCCAGGTTCATTACTGAAGTCTGGAGGATAATCTTTGGACCGGTCACTCTTCATAGACAGACAGCCAGATACTACAGACTCTGCTCTCTGTCTGTTGTCCTGAACTCTGCAAACACCAACAGGTTTTTATTCATATTGCTTCAATCTTTGATAAATGCTCTTTTTTTTAGCCCTTTATGAAGCTCTAAACACACAAACTGCTGCTACTGTCAATAATTAGGAGGATTTAAAGTGTGTATTAGTCCTCTTAGATTAGATTAGAGAGTTTTTCTGGGTGACTGACAGCTGTCACAGATACAAAGAGGAAGATGGAACAAATGTGTGAATGTGTAACAACAAAAACGTGGCATTGGCAACTGAGTCATAAAATGAGTTAGTATCAGTGGTCTTACTTTGTGTCTGAGGGTCCAGGTTCATTACTGAAGTTTAGAGGAAGACCTTTGGACCGGTCACTCTTCATAGACTGACAGCCAGATACTACAGACTCTGCTCCGTCCTCCTCTTCCTCCAAACCACTCATCTTCTGATCTGAAGTCAGTCTGAGAGGTCAAACAGGAACACTGACTGTGAGCTCACAACATTTAAAAGAAATCAAGTTTGTTCAGGAGTCAAAAACAGGAAGCAACGATCAGGAAGTAACACACACACAGAAGGTGTTTCTCAATGTCAAGGAAGGATCCTTCAAAGCCAGAATTTGGAGGATGCTACGTCATCAACGTCCGTCGAAGGACTGTTCCAATGTCGAGGATCCTCCGAATTCCACCAAGGACTGAGTCCTTCGTTCGGAGGTTTTCCCATAGACAGCAAAGGATGCATATGTGTATCCTTCGCGCTCCCGTATTACCCACAATCCTATGCGCGCAGCTTTGCCGGCTTGTTAAAAAAAATTAAATGGCGGACCTAAGCGGAGCCGGAGTGACGGGGCAATATGCTTTTAAATGTAAGTATCTTTAGTGTTTAACGTTACCGTACATTTGTTAAAACGGTAGTACCGTATTTTCCGGACTATAAGTCGCACTTTTTTTCATACTTTGGCTGGTCCTGCGACTTATATATCAAAACATTTATAATTTCACGTTTTTAAATGTTATTTCATGCTGAAAACATTACCGTCTAAAGCCGCCAGAGGGCGCTCTAGGCTTCTGACAACTATATGCTGCTCCTAAAGACAACTGAGAAAGAAAAGAAACTGCAGGTGACTGCAGGTAGTAAAATATGCAGCCGAAAACGGTAATCGAGCAGCAGAAAGAAAGTTTGGAGTGAGAGAGAAACTTGTAAAGGTGACTCTTACTGCAATGAAGGAAACAAAGAAAGCTAGTCGCGCGCTGAAAGCAAGATGGCCAGAGTTGGAGGAATGAGTCCACAGATGTAGATGCTCGTCAACGGTGCAGTTACGTCTCCACGCCCTGGTAGTTGTTCTGTATTCTGTTGTGTAGTTGAATAACTGTTAATGTGTTACGTTAACATACCGGACACCTACCGTATTCAGCCCCTTGTTCTGTGTGCTACTGTGTAGTTGAATAACTTGCCTTTCCAGATTAAATGTCTGTTCTTGATCTTGGATTTTGTGAAATCAATTTCTAAATAAATGCGACTTATAGTCCAGTGCGACTTATATATGTTTTTTTCCTCTTCATGACGCATTTTTTGACTGATGCGACTTATACTCCGGAGCAACTTATAGTAAGTCAAAAAACTTGATAAGTAACAAATAACTAGCATGTGAAGCCTAGAACAATGTGTTGAACAATATCATCATCCTTATTTACAACGTTTTTGTGGTTAGGTATTCCAAGCTCTACAAAAAACATTCACTTCAGTTTTGATTTTTTGGTTACAAAAAAAATTATTTATTTAAACATTTCTATATTGACAACTATATACATGAAGCAAAACATTAATTCAAACAACATTCTCATATCTTCAACTATATACAACAACTTAAACATTTACAACTATATACAACAAGACCAAGAACAACAACAACAATCATCTGGTACATCATCAGCTACAGCTGCCGGTGCTGCTGCTTCAAGACTGCAGACAGAAGAAGGAAGTTTAGGTTAGTCCAGTGGTAATCCAATCTGTCCTGCAAGATGATAATTGTATCTAACGTATCTAAAACACTTGCAGTATATTTAATATTGTATCAAGAAGGTAAATTAAATATACTTATGTACTAGCAATGTACTTTATTATTGTCAGTTAAGACCATAATAAAGTACATCACTAGTACATTCATTACATTTAATTTCCCTTCTTGACTGTGTATGGGTGTTTACCAATGGTGGTGTTAAATTACTTTTCATATGTTGGTTACAGTCTTACAGTAGTTTAAGGATAATTGCCAGCTGGTAACAGTATGTTATTTGTCTTAATAGTCATAGAAACAACAAACTTTCTTTTATGTACTTGGATGTGTCATCTTCCACACATTTAATTATTCACCTGGGAGAAATAGTCGTGGTCCAGGGGTGCCTCATGCACCCAGGTGGAGGGTAAGTCCCCCTAGTGTAGATGGGGCTGTTCTTCAGGATGCGTGCATCATGCACGCTTCCTGGGTAACCCACAAAGATGTCCATAAAGCGGCCCTGATGGTCACAGACTGCCTGGAGCACCACGGACGGGAAGAGTTTCCTGTTGTTACAGTCGTGACCATCAGGGCCGCCGGGACATTTAATTCGGATGTGGCAGCCATCTACTGCCCCTGCTGCCTTACTAAATGCTCGGTGATGAGCCAACCGGGCAAAGCCATCCCCGACCACCTGGAGCTCCTCCTGTGTGCGGGGGAAGCGAACAAATTGAGGCAGCACAGCCACCACGTCATCCACCATCCTGTGGACCACTCTGTGGACGGTGGGTAGAGGCATACAGAAGACCCTGGAGACAACTCGGTAGGCTGAACCGGTGGCCAGCCAGAACAGGAACACGAGTGTCTCCAGGGTCGGGCCCCATCCGTGCTGCCTGTCAGTGTTCAGGGCCACCATGAGCTGCTGCATGGCCTCTCTGCCCAGCCTGAAGTCAGGGCGGGTGTCCTCACCGCCGTAGTACCTCTGCAGCACCGGTACTGTGGCATTAATGGCACAGTAATGCCGAGCCTGTGCAACATGAAGAATAGAGGAAGTTTTATGTATGACTTCAGTTTTTTTGTTGTTAAACTATTAAACATATCGGCTCAAAACTGATTTGCAGAGGGGGGGATTTAAACCTGTTCCCTTTAACTGGTTCATTATCAGCATCGGTTCACCTTATCATTTTTACTTTATATAGCCTTTTTTTTGTTGATCACATATGTTACCACTGCAGTTGTTTTAAAAGCTAAAACGTTACCAGTCACACTTAATGTTACGTTACAACCGTAAAACAGCAAAGCTAATAGTATAATAGTAACCTTAAGTAAAGTAGTAAGTAATAGTAAAGTATAAGCACACGCTACTATGGCATTTAAGATTTTTCTCCATACCGGTGACGACAAATAACGTTAACTCTCATGAGTTTTAAAATGTATTGACATAACATAGCGGTTGTAAAAAAAAAAAAAATGCTGAATCAGGAGCTAGGCTAGCCTATAGGCTCTGTGTAACGTTACTTATTCACCCTTTATTCATGTTTTAACGTCACTTACCATCCCACGTCTTTGGTGGCAGAGGTGGCGACAAATCAGCCTCCTCCTCCTGCGGGCAGCCTGACGCCGATGCTCCCTCATCATCTCCATCTCCATCTCAGCAAAGATGCTGAACAGCAAACTAATCAGTAGCACATCCATTTCTGTCCACTGTTGAATCGCAGCGCCGAAGGCGGGTTTTTTCACTGACGTAATGATGCAATGACGTGCACTCTCTAGTCTGTTCCATTGTACGTGTTCTCCGAATGCTCAGGAGGAGCCTGGCCTAGCCTCTGAAGGATCCTTCCTTGGAAGGACTAGTCCTACCAAGGAAGGATCCTTGACATTGAGAAACACCTACAGTATACAGTAGGATATAAAACCAGCCAGCACTCAGTCAGTTGTCATGGAGGGAATCATGAAATAGAGAATTTAAAAAGCTATAAGACAGATTCCATCAGGCCCTACATGAAGTCAGTGCTGAAAGCTAACAGTAACATAATAAATGTTGATTACCACTCACCCTGCCTCAGCCTTCAGTGTCCTCCTCCTGCTCTGTTCTCTCCACTCAAAATGGAGTCTCAACTGACTGAACTCTTTCACTTTCAGGGTTTCCTCCCTTTTCTCATGAGCCTGGCGCTGCGTTACATTAGTGGTTCAACATCTCTTTCACTTCCCCTCAGCACATACCCACAGCCATCTTAAGGGGTGTTCCAATATCTGAAAAAGATAGATAGATAGATAGATAGATAGATAGATAGATAGATAGAGAGATAGATAGACAGATAGATAGATAGATAGATAGATAGATAGAGAGAGAGAGAGATAGAGAGATAGATAGAGAGATAGAGAGATAGAGAGATAGATAGAGAGATAGAGAGATAGAGAGATAGAGAGATAGAGATAGATATAGAGATAGAGATAGATAGAGATAAGAACTAGATAAGAAATCCACATGAATGTACTGAGGGATGTATAAACATGAGAGGCCTGCAGTGACAGGACAGGGACTGACCCTGGATCAGTCTGCATGGTACGGGGCTCTATGTGTCTCTGTTTGTGTGTGTGTGTGTGTGTGTGTGTGTGTGTGTGTGTGTGTGTGTGTGTGTGTGTGTGTGTGTGTGTGTGTGTGTGTGTGTGTGTGTGTAATCATATCTGACATATATTGTAAAGCTTCATTGTTAAACACTTCACTGAAAGTATGTACATGAATTTCTTTGAATTGCAATTCTTCCTTTAATTCAAATTAAATTTTAATTCTAGATCCTGTTTTGACATAAATTTAAATTCAAATTCAAGAATTGGAATTTAGGATTACATTACATATTCTATGAATATTAGTCTGAACTACTTGAACAGATTACATTAACAGGAAATGTTTCCCCAGCAGTTAATGTTAAAAGCTCTAGTCACAGAACTAATAGTTAACTTTGATTTACTGTAATTGTAATTTTGTGGAACATGATGGAACATGACTCCATTTCCCAGAATGCTTTACTTTAACCAAATATTTAAAATGGTTGCCCAACAATTTGAGGTGGACATTTGTGTGAAAGCTTCTTTTCTACACAGTTTGATGGTGAACACTGGACTCTTTAAGTTTCAGAAGTCCCTTACAACTTCAGATTACAAACATTATAGATCTGACACCTGTAATAACAGCCACATGGAAAATAATAGCAGGCCTAAAATCTCATCTGTACTAGTTCATTTTGAAGAACCAACTCCAACACAAACACCAGGGGCCTCATGTATGAAAGACTGCTCAGCTTTCATACCAGTGGTGACCGGGCGGTGAACGCACCGAACCATGGCACAAATAAAGAAAAAGTCTATATTGAAGTGGAGATCAAGAGAACGGTGGCAGCACCACACCAGATACAGAACAACTCAGTCAGTCCAAACTACCGTATTTTTCGGACTATAAGTCGCTCCGGAGTATAAGTCGCATCAGTCAAAAAATGCGTCATGAAGAGGAAAAAAACATATATAAGTCGCACTGGACTATAAGTCGCATTTATTTAGAAATTGATTTCACAAAATCCAAGATCAAGAACAGACATTTAATCTGGAAAGGCAAGTTATTCAACTACACAACAGCACACAGAACAAGGGGCTGAATACGGTAGGTGTCCGGTATGTTAACGTAACACATCAACAGTTATTCAACTATACAACAGAATACAGAACAACTACCAGGGCGTGGAGACGTAACTGCAGCGTTGACGTGCATCTACATCTGTGGACTCGTTCCTCCAGCTCTGGCCATCTTGCTTTCAGCGCGCGACTAGCTTTCTTTGTTGTCTTCATTGCAGTAAGAGTCACCTTTTCGCCAGTCCCTCACAAGTTTCTCTCTCACTCCAAACTTTCTTTCTGCTGCTCGATTACCGTTTTCGGCTGCATATTTTACTACCGGCAGTCACCTGCAGTTTCTTTTCTTTCTCAGTTGTCTTTAGGAGCAGCATTTAGTCGTCAGAAGCCTAGAGCGCCCTCTGGCGGCTTTAGACGATAATGTTTTCAGCATGAAATAACATTTAAAAACGTGAAATTATAAATATTTTGATATATAAGTCGCACCTGACTATAAGTCGCAGGACCAGCCAAAGTATGAAAAAAAGTGTGACTTATAGTCCGGAAAATACGGTACACACAACAGCAGCTTGAAGCCACTAATGTAATGCCATTTATTTTCTAAGTGTTAGTACGCTCAGAGAAACTGAGTCCAGCGCGAGGGAGACCAGACTCAGAGGAGGAGAGGTTAGTGAGGCCAGCGTCTCCACGGCAGCTGATCCGCTGCACCACGCATGGATGAAATAATGAAATAGTAAATAGGACTACAGTAACAGAAATATGGGCAGAATTAAGACAGTCGAGACGGCCCAGTGTTTGGTGGACCGGGTACACCTTGTTCACTTAATAGTCTACAATCATCCACGGGATCAGTTACACATCACATGAGTTAGCCCCCCGACACAGCGTGTGTTCCTGGGGAGATGGATCCGTGCGTCCCCCCTCCTGTGCACCATGGATGTCTGAGCCTCAGCAACTAAAGACTCTCAGACACTATTGCATTTTCCGTGCTGATCTTTCTGTTGCCAGTAAGATATTTCATCTCTGGGAAATACAGAGGATGACTGAAAGTATTTTCTAAGTGGATTTATCATTTATTTCCCGTCCTCATGTTTAACAGAGGTTAAGTAGCCTGAGAATTAAACAGTAGATAGTAAGGGTGCTCCGATTGATCGGGAACCGATCGTTATCGGCCGATAAAGGCTTTAAATAGTTTGATCGGTGGTCTCCATAAAGGCCGATCAGATGACGCACTACTCGTGAGAAAATGTTCTATACGCAGCTAAGCTAAGTTACACACCAACCAGATTTTGTCAAAGAATGCTGTTGCTAAGTAACAATGCACAATGCTTATAGGAATCACGTTACGTTACTGCTAATGAATCCCTAACATTTCCGGATTTTGCTGCTTCATAATAAAAACATTCAAATACGAAAATAACGGAGGACTTTTATTGTGAAGAACTTACAGGAAATGAAACCGTTCACAGACGGGGCTTTGACCAGTCGAGTAGCTAGTTTTCAGCGCTAGTCCGGGACGCCGCCGTGTAACTAGCTAGCTAGCTAGCTGAGCTGAGGTACGGACGAAAGGAAAATTATCTGTTAAAAAATGTGGCGACATATCCCCGGTGTTAAGAGGCCCGCCGCGGAGTCAACAGTAGCTATGGATGTACAAGCTGTTGAGGGCGAAGTAAAGAAAAAGAGAAGGTACTTTTCAAACAAGTGGCGCATTGACAAAACGTACAGCGAAAGACCGTGCACAACATTTCAGACCGTCCTGCCAACCTGTTTACATTTTAACGTCAATGTAGACTGTAACGATGTCGCTTGAAAGCTGCTGCTGTTTTAAATCTGTTGGCTCTCTGCTGCTCAGTTCTACCCCACGACTGACGACACACACACACACACACACACACACACACACACACACACACACACACACACACACACACACACACACAAGGGCTGAACGATTTTTGAAAATAATCCAATTGCAATTTTTTCCCCAACTATTGCGATTCGATTATTTTTTCAAGCTCTTTGTCTTCTGTATTATTCAACAAAGAATAATATAATAATGTATAGTATGAACACACAATTACACACTAGACAGTTAAATAAGTAAAAATATAGTATATATCTATACACACACACACACACACACACACGTAATTTTTTACAGTGCACAGAGAGGAGATGCCTCCAGCCCCTCCTCCTCGTTTAGTTGCGTGCTGCCGTGTGCACTTGTTCAGAGAGGCTATCGTTACGTTAGCTAGTTGCTGGTGTTCTTGTTCAGAGAGGCTATCGTTACGTTAGCTAGTTGCTGGTGTTCTTGTTCAGAGAGGCTATCGTTACGTTAGCTAGTTGCTGGTGTTCTTGTTCAGAGAGGCTATCGTTACGTTAGCATGTTGCTGGTGTTCTTGTTCAGAGAGGCTATCGTTACGTTAGCTAGTTGCTGGTGTTCTTGCCGTGGGATTAACTGTACTAATAAAACTGTTGAAACACCGCGGCCGCGCTGCTGTGAAAGCTCCCCGAACGTCATTTATCAGAGTCTGGTTGTTACCCCTCTCAGTGGCAGCTCCTCCACTCATATCTTTATAACGGAGCTAACCGCTAACCGGAGCTAACCGCTAATCAGAGCTAGTTGCTAACCGAGCCTTCAGTTCTGCGTGTCTGTATCCATTAACTGCATGTATAGACTCAAGCCCGAATAAAACCCTTCATTTTATTAAAATGGCTGTAAAAGTTTTAAACTACAACTCAGAGTTGTTTGAATGACAGAAATCAGCTAAAGTACGGCGTAGCGTTAGCGTGCTAGTTGATGCTTTCTCTACGGAGTGCAGACTGATTGCTCTCGTGAGTCATGTCATCAAATTGCAGCCTTTGCGATTAGGAAATCGCGTTTTAACATATTGCGATATTATCGAAAATGCAATTAATCGTTCAGCCCTAACACACACACACACACACACACACACACACACACACACACACACACACACACACACACACACACACACACACACACACACACGGTGGATGCAGGAAAAACCGGAGATGAGACGTACAGGATGACCTAAATTGAGGACAGCTACACTTAATACATCCATGAGCTACACTCATTATTGTAAAATCAATGATAAGTTAAAGACAAATAAGTCCTTTATCAAACCGTATGAATGTGTGTCCCAGGCCAGGATAGGATATTAACTTACAACGTAAAGATCAACAAGCTACTGACACATAATAAATACATTATATTAATAAAATATGTATTAATAATAAAACATAATTTAATAAAGCAATTCAAAATATGATAGTGCACTCTCTTTTATAAATTTGAATTCTGGAAAAAGTGGCTGGTAAAAGATGTAAGTGGCCCCAACCTGCTCAGAACACACTAAAGACACACTGAAGACACACTGACAGTGGTTTAGTAATTTATTCTGAATAAGGCTTTAGCTCTATGTTCAGCTCTAAGCTGTTTAAGGTGTGTTTCTAACAGAGGAAGTGGAATGTTTCCTGTCAATAAAAGTAAACCGTTGACAATTCACAATACATTATCTTCTGTTAATTTTAATACTTATGCATTGTTGTTAAGAATATTAAAATTAATATATGATAAATATGACATGATAAATAGAAGGTTTCAAATAGACCCGGTGATCGGTGATCGGCCCCAAAAACCCTGATCGGAGCACCCTTAGTGGATAGTGGGAAAGATGTGAAACATTTTCCACATAATATGATCAAACTTTTATGGAGTATCAGCAGATATAATTATGTTTCTTCATAGACAACGTCACAGACGTATGCCAGTAACTGTAGTGGAAACTTTATTTTGTAATCTTTGGTGATTTTCGGCACTTTTCAGTTAGAATTCGCCACGTTACGGAGCCAGAAAAGACTTTGCGGACGGCCCGCACATTCTCACGTCAGTTCTCACATACATCACAAAGTGTCGGTGAAAACCAGCGTAGCAACGTTCATACATGAGGCCCCTGGAAACTAGGCCTGCAGCGACGCGTCGATGACGTCGACGCATCGACGTCGACGTCGTATTTTTTAGAGGTCGACCGATTCATCGGTTTTGCCGATTAATCGGCACCGATAGTTGATTGGTGGAACTATCGTTATCGGCAAAAATCCATACCGATGGTTGCGTCCGTTGCTGGAGCGGCGCGCGCTGTCATTCATTACACAGTACGCGAGAGCTGAGAAGGGTCTGCTGGCATCATGCGTTACAATAGCGGCCTCTAGAGGTGAAATAAAAACTATCACTGATGCCTGGTGTTGTTTATTTTCGACACGTGTTACTGCGCGCTGCACGGAGAGAACATGCTGCACGGAGAAGGCCGACATCAGATGATCGTTTAAAGCATCGACAGCAAAAAGGTATGTATACAGTTCATATTAATTTGTTGAATAGATGCTGCATTAGTAGAGAAAGAACAGCACAACAGTATATTTGTTTGCTTTCGAGGCTGAGATGACGCTAAACATTAGCAGTAGGCTAACGTACCTCCAGCGGTTAAAACACTGACAAAAATAAACGCAAGTCCGACCCAAATGTCAGAATCAGAACCCTAAAGGATCGTCCACGATCCCAAATGGCACCTCTGATTCATATCTAGATCATTTAATAACAGTTAAACGTAGAGACTTACTGATGGCTGCAGCTAAAAGCTAACGAGTTAGCCGTCACGGGGGTGTCTTTGGTGTCTTTCTAGCCTTTACAGGTGATTTTCTATCCAGCCTGGAACTTGTACCTTTTTTCGGGGTTGTTGAGCATTAAATCCAAACTGTTACATGCAAGATTTATCCACTTGATGTCCATAATTCATCACGTTTTCGGTCATTTCTGCCGCTAACTCCGTGCTAACCATAGACAGTAGGTGCTACCGACAAGGGGATCTCCCATGATGCCTTTATTTATGTTTTCAACCAATGGGAAGGCAGGCCCGTCACACATTACGCCTTATATGGGCATCCAAGCGAGAACAAATATATATATAGTATAAAGTGGGAAAGATAGATCCCTCTGTAGATCGTCTGTTACCGTTCTAAACCGTTCTACAGAGAAGAATGGCGTCACTGTTTTGAGATTGTTTGTCCTTTATATGAATTATAATGCTCATTATCTTTATTTTTGCACTGGATGACGCCAAATATGTAGGAGAACTGTTGTGTAGCATTGCCGTGGGTGTAATATCAATAAATATGACATTATTATTTTGATTATTGGCAAAAGCGTCTGGACTTTTTTTGAAACAATGTATGTATTTTGTCAACTGTATAAGATATAAATACTATCGGTCGATTAATCGGTTATCGGCAAATACGGCCCAACCTAGCTATCGGTAAAATCCACTATCGGTCGACCTCTAGTATTTTTGCGTCGACGCTTCGCCACACACACATGTGGGAGACCAAAACATTGCAGGAAACAGCAACCTCCTCACAGAATTCCCAACAAAGCCCTGCAAAAAGCCTCATGAAAAGAAAAAGTCCTAAAAAAACAGCTCGCCCTTAATCATCGAGGGTCTGGGAATACTTAAAATATAGTCCCAAGTACTAACGTTAGCTAAATTAATTTCATGTTTGTGTAGTGTGTTGTGTAGCCTGCGCACTTAGGTGGTGCTAGCTAACTATCTTAGCTCTCCGTGCAGTTTGTTCGTGCTAGGTTAGTAGCTAACGTTAACGTTAGCTAGCTACTGGCGCCTAGGCAGCTGTGTTTTGCTAACGTTAGTTATCATCTAATGTTGGCTTGAATGGTAGCTAGCTTACGGCTGCAGAACACAGCTATCTATAGTAGCTAACGTTAGCTAACGTGAACGTTAGCTACTAACCTAGCACGAACAAACTGCACAGAGAGCTAAGATGCGTTGGTTAGCCTAGCACCACCAAAGTGCACAGCTGCATTAGCATGTAAACCTACAGAATAGCAGTTAAGAGAGTGAGTTTGATTATGCATCAGGTTTTATGTTGGGACTGTTATGTTGTGTTAAACAATCCAAGGAATGTCTGTACTCTGCACTGCAGTGTTTTTCTTTTTTGCACTACAACTTGATTTTTTTGAACAAGAGAGTTATGTTGGTACTGTAAAAGAGTAAACAGGCTGGCCTTTCATTTTGTATAACAGTAAAATAATTATTTTATTTTGTGTAAAGCAGAAGATTTTTTGCTGTGCAAATTGTTTAATAAAATATATTATTAAGAATTTTTTGGTATTTATTTGAGATACATTATGGTTTTTATTAATCGAGCAACAGAAAAATAATCGTTATATTAATCGTCCAATTAGTCGTTAGATTAGTCGACTAATCGATAAAATAATTGCCCGATTAATCGTTTAATAAATAATCGTTTACCCCCAGCTCTACTGGAAACCCTCTCTCTCTCTCTCTCTCTTTTTCTCATTCTCTCGTCTCTCTCTCTCTCTGTCTCTCTCTCTCGCTGTCTCCCTCCCCCTCTCTCTCTCTCTCTCTCTCTCTCTCTCTCTCTCTCTTTTCTCACTCTCTCTGTCTCTCTCTCTCTGTCTCTCTCTCTGTCTCTCTCTCTCTGTCTCTCTCTCTTTCTCTCTTTCTCCCTCTCCCTCTGTCTCTCTCTGTCTCTCTCTCTCTCTCTCTCTCTCTCTTTCTGTCTTTCTCTCTCTCTGTCGCTGTCCCTCTCTCTCTCTCTCTCGACCTGACTGCAGTTTGTCGTCGTAACCAACTTGAGTGGGCACTTTGGAGAGGTGTTCTCTTCACGGATGAACCCTAACCCTAACCCCAGATACTGGTACCTCCCGGACCCCCCAATACACTAAATCTGCACATTTTAGAGTGGTCTTTTATTGTGGCCAGCCTAAGTCACACCTGTGCAGTAATCATGCTGTCTAATCAGCATCTTGATATGCCACACCTGTGAGGTGGATGGATCATCTCGGCAAAGGAGAAGTGCTCACTAACAGATTTAGACAGATTAGTGAACAATATTTGAGAGAAATAAGCCTTTTGTACTAGAAAAAGTCTCAGATCTTTGAGTTCAGCTCCTGAAAAATGGGTGCAACAACAAAAGAGTTGCGTTTATAATTTTGTTCAGTATATTTCTAAATGAAAGGGTCATAATTACAGCTTAAAGATATTTCCTACGGTGTCTGTTTTCTGCATGTTTTCTGCATGTGTTGTTGCTGCAGACGAAGAACCAGGAGGAGAAGAGGCTGTGGGTCCACTACCTCAAGAGACTGATTGTAGAAAACCATCCCGCTTCTCTCCCACAGAAGGTACTTCAAGATTACACACTTCAAACCCTTTATTAAAGGTTGTGGGTTTGGTGTGGGAGATCGGGGTTCGATTCCCACTGCGATACATCAACCAGTGTGTCCCTGAGCAAGCCACTTCCCTCCAGAGGCGTGTGGCCTCTGACATATAGCAATTGTAAGTCACTTTGGATAAAATGGTTATAGTGGGAGGACTGGACACAGACACCAGGAGTCTCCTGCTGGTCTCTGCTGCCACCTGCTGGTTGCTCACACTAACTCCTTAAAAACTCTGAACCTGGATCCATCAGAGGGAGGACTGTTACATCAAAACCTTAACTAATACATACCGAGTGAAGTCACACATCTATCCACTCCACATCTGTCTACCTTTGTGCTCAAAATAGGAATCAACGTCAGATCAGACAAAGTAATATAATATAAAAATGCAAAGGTGCACTTATTAAACAATACAGTAAAATGTAAAAACCAAGGCATACTTCAGACTGATCTCATGAAGTGGCGTATGTATGACACGCCAATTGGTATGCCATTATTGGCGTGTTATCAAGATGCACTCGCTTTTTAGCGTGTTTATCAACGCCGTTTGGCCTCCATTGACCTACATTACTTTGCGATTGCGTGTGAATTGACGCCATAGCGAGTAGTATGAAAGGGTGAAACTCCGCGTAGGGAGTGTGTCTCCTGTAGTCAGGTGTGTCCTCCAGTCTGAGCTGATGTCTCCTGTAGTCAGGTGTGTTCAGCAGTCTGAGCTGATGTCTCCTGTAGTCAGGTGTGTCCTCCAGTCTGAGCTGATGTCTCCTGTAGTCAGGTGTGTCCTCCAGTCTGAGCTGATGTCTCCTGTAGTCAGGTGTGTTCAGCAGTCTGAGCTGATGTCTCCTGTAGTCAGGTGTGTCCTCCAGTCTGAGCTGATGTCTCCTGTAGTCAGGTGTGTCCTCCAGTCTGAGCTGATGTCTCCTGTAGTCAGGTGTGTTCAGCAGTCTGAGCTGATGTCTCCTGTAGTCAGGTGTGTCCTCCAGTCTGAGCTGATGTCTCCTGTAGTCAGGTGTGTTCAGCAGTCTGAGCTGATGTCTCCTGTAGTCAGGTGTGTTCAGCAGTCTGAGCTGATGTCTCCTGTAGTCAGGTGTGTTCAGCAGTCTGAGCTGATGTCTCCTGTAGTCAGGTGTGTTCAGCAGTCTGAGCTGATGTCTCCTGTAGTCAGGTGTGTCCTCCAGTCTGAGCTGATGTCTCCTGTAGTCAGGTGTGTTCAGCAGTCTGAGCTGATGTCTCCTGTAGTCAGGTGTGTCCTCCAGTCTGAGCTGATGTCTCCTGTAGTCAGGTGTGTTTAGCAATCTGCGATGCAGCAGAGCAGCAAACTGTAGCAGCTTGCAGTGTCTCTATCACAGAAATAGACTGTAGCCAAGCTCGCCGTCTGTCACTCGTGTCTCTGTGGTCAAACCAGCTGCCGCTAAAGTTGGAGACAGACGCCGGCAGAGCAGAGCGAAGTCTCGGTGACCAGAGCAGACGTAGTAACGTCTCTCGCGAAACAAAGTCTGATCATTTTAATGAAATGAGCTGGTTTGACCACTAGACCAGAACACAGGACCTTCTTCCTGTATTTATTTTCTTGCTCCCGCCCCCCAGACACATCCGACCAATGAGAGAGCTGGACGTTCTTGCGTGATTTGTAATGGTGCATTTTGGTACGCTTGGATTTTTCCAGGTGGGAAACCAAGGGCAAATTCGGTCCAAAGCAAACGAACTGCAGGTGTGAAAACACCCTTAGAAATGTCCATTCCACTCCATTACAGACAGAATACCAGCTGAGATCAGTTGCATGGTTTTTTTTAACCAGGGCAGCAGTTTTCAGAATACATTATGTGCTTACATAATTGCAAAAGGGTTCTCCAATGTTTTCTCAGTTACTGTACGTCCACACCGCTGCCGACTTGATCTTCTAAAGATACCGGAAGTCATTAATTTTCAATGGAAGCTGCTTCTCTCAGCTGCAAGGAGCGGCAAATCTGTCGGCGTCGCGTTTTCGGCGTTTTGAGCAACCAAAGCGTCAATCAGAAAGTTGAAAGTAGATCCAATCAGAATATAGACGTCCTTCACGCTGGCTGATTCCAGAGAAACATACGATGTCAACTTTGGTTCCTATCAAAACATTAGTTCAGAGAAAAAGGAGGAGAAGCTCATCATGGCCGTTGCTGGGTTCCCTATCATTTATGATATTTGCGTATAGGGACCAGTTAACGTTACCTGCCGGTCACATGGTCTCTAAACAGTCCGCTCACGGTGAAGTCCTGCACGGATCAACAGCTGGCGGCTGCTCACTCTGCCTGCACGCTGCTGCGGTTCAGCGGCTAACGAGCGAGCTAACTGCTAACAGACACCGCTGCGACCAACAACCAATACACATTCTGTCATTATATATGTCATTTATAAAAGGTTTCTAGTGTCAGTGTATTGGCCGTGCAGTGGCTGCTTGATCTTTTTCCGTGATGAACATAGAAAGCTGCTACGTCAGAGCGGCCAAAGCCTCAAACAGCTTCCCCGGACTTTTGGACAAGCGTCCTTGACCGGGCAGCCAGAGCTTCTTTGCTGCTCAAGTCGGCGGCGGTGTGGTCGTACAGTTAGCCTTTTAAAATTATATCAGATTAGATTATTCAAAATGTTACATTGACCTCATACTCATATACATATACTCATACTCATATACATCGCAACTGCACTGAATGCACCTTGCACAACCTTGCACAATAGGTTTATCTACATCCTATCATTACTAGTCAAACAGTTCTACATTTTTACTCCCCAACTTGCACATTAACTTTATATCTATTGAAACAGTTGTACATTTTATTTCCAAATTGTATATATTTTAAAAATTGCTCATGGAGTATTCTATTATTATTTCATGTATATTGTTTCCTATTAGTTAATGTTTACTCTGTATGTGTGCTGTGTGTCTGATATTTTTACTGATATGATATATTATCTATCTATCTATCTATCTATCTATCTATCTATCTATCTATCTATCTACCTACCTACCTACCTACATATCTATCTATCTATCTATCTATCTACCTATCTATCTATCTACCTACCTACCTATCTCTACCTACCTATCTATCTACATACCTACCTACATACCTATCTATCTACCTACCTACCTATCTATCTACCTATCTATCTATCTATCTATCTATCTATCTATCTACCTACCTACCTACCTATCTATCTATCTATCTATCTATCTACCTATCTATCTATCTATCTATCTATCTATCTATCTAACTATCTACCTACCTACCTACCTACATACCTACCTACCTACCTATCTTTACCTATCTACCTACCTACCTATCTCTACCTACCTATCTATCTACATACCTACCTATCTATCTACCTACCTATCTATCTACATACCTACCTATCTCTACCTACCTACCTATCTCTACCTACCTACCTATCTACCTACCTACCTATCTATCTACCTACCTATCTATCTATCTATCTATCTATCTATCTATCTATCTATCTATCTATCTATCTACCTATCTATCTATCTATCTATCTCTACCTATCTACCTACCTACCTACCTACCTATCTACCTATCTATCTATCTATCTATCTATCTTTGTCAAACAAACACGTGCCATAAAGTTACCACACAGACTGTTAAACAGACGCTCTCTGCTGGGAAATAGCAAAGTTCTTCTTATCGTTGTTAGGTATTAACCGCACACCATTTATCATTCTGTTTGTTATCGAGTCCTCCTTAAGTTTAAGAGTATTTTCTGCCTCAATGATTACTGAATCAGTTATCATTCTTTGCAGGCGAGGCAGGTCCTGGGAGACAACTTCTGTCAATGTGAGTCAAGCACACTCGCACACCCACTCCATTTCTGTCAGCGTTTCGCTGTAAAAAAGATTAGCCTTCTTGCCAGCTCTGTTCGAACAAATTTCACCAGAAGTTCTACAGATCTAAATCAACCCTCAATAGCGTGTTCTAGCATGTGTCGATGTGGTCACATGACTTCCTGTCTCTCAGCTCCTCAGTTCGACCCGGACAACCTGAAGAAGTCGTGTGCATCGCCGCGATTGGACGATAGCCGCGGCTACCACAGAGGCAGACGCCAATCAGGTCAGGGTTAGTCGTCTCTTCTCCTCCTTCTTCTCTGTCTGTGTGTGTGTGTGTGTGTGTGTGTGTGTGTGTGTGTGTGTGTCTCTGTGTGTGTGCCTCATAAATCCTAAAATCACATCAATGTGTCAAACCGTTGCTCTGGGTGACTTGTTTCTTCATCACCATGAACACACACACTGTTTATTCTGACTCAATCCCACACACATCGTACTGTCTCCACAAATATTCACTGGATCACCAAATGCGGAGTCATCCGCCAGCAAAGTCACTATCTGCTCCCCAGTTTGTTAGATTTAAAAACTACAGTGAGCAGCTGTTTGAGGAAATTACTTCTATTACTTTATCCCTCATGTTGTCATCGGGTGAAATTTGACCCATTTTCAAAAAGTTTCTACATCAGAAATTTGGGTTTCTTTCAACTAAATTTTAAAACAAAATAACGTGGATAAATAACGTACAACCCTCTTCACAAGTTAAATAACTGATCAGTTCACTACTTTCATTGAATTTGGGTGTTTTATTCAATGTTATAGCATGTAAAGAAAAATGTATGAAAGAACGTTGATAAACGTAGGAAAAAAATGTCAAAAACATCAAGAAAAGTGACAAAAATTTGGAAAAAGTGACAAAAAACTTGAAAAAGTGACAAAAAAAAAACTTGAAAAAGTGACTAAAAAATTGGAAAGTGACAAAAAACTTGAAAAAGTGACCAAAAACTTGGAAAAAGTGACAAAAAATTTGGAAAAGTGAAAAAAAACTTGGAAAAGTGAAAAAAAACTTGGAAAAAATGTCAAAAACATCAGAAAAAGTGACAAAAATGTTGGGATAATTTTCAAAAACGTCAGGAAAAGTGATAAAAACTTGGAAAAAATGTCAAAAATATCAGAAATAGTGACAAAAATCTTGGAAAAAGTGACAAAAACATCAGAAAAAGTGATAAAAAACTTAGAAAAAGTGACAAAAAACTTAAAAAAGTGACAAAAAACTAAACAAAAATCTTTTTAAAACAGAAAAAAGAACGTTAAAAAAGCGCCGAAAAATATTGACAGAAACTTTGAAAAAAGTGTTGAAAAAGACACCAAAACGTTGGAATATTTTTTTATATTTTGACCCAGAAAAACAAAAAGTTGCATGTTGGTCGACAGGGAAGACGCCACAAGGGTTAATTTGAATATAAATGAAATAAAGTGTGTGTGACAGACAAGCACATATGTTCAGAGACTGACTTCCTTCCAGTTATTCAGGGTCTCGTTGCTCTGTCTGTCTGTCCAGAGCCTCCAGAGCTGCTGCTGTACACACCTGAGAAGTCCAGGAAGAGTCTTCCACTGCTGCTGGAGGGAAACCTGCCGTACAGACGCACCAGGAGACAGTCAGGTAGACGGGATGGCTCATGTATCGCAGAAAGAGTCCACATTATATCACAGCAACACGAAGGACGGAAACATCTACGGCAACTGTTTGAAACGTTAGCTTCAGGGATGCACCGAATCCAGAATTGGGCTTCTGATTGGGCTGAATATTGGGCTTTTTGACGGGGTTGGGTTTCTGCCGAATGTTAGAATTTTTTTCCACCGAACCGAACCCTACGCTGTTCGACATAATGACGGCGCCGTTGATTACGGGGAGGTGTTTACGTAGGTGGAGCATTCAATGCAGTAGGCTGTGAGGAAGTGAAAATGGAACTCGTGAGCAGAAAAAGTGTAGTTTGGCAGTACTTTCAGTCAAAAGAAGGCCATTCAAATCCAGTTACATGTTCAATCTGCAATGCCGATTTGTCTCGTGGTGGCAAGGACCCTAACAATACACAACATCACCGCTGTTACAACATTTGGTATGGAACATCCGAAAGAATACAAGTTGTGCGTGAAGGAATCTACAGACAGCAGCCAAAATGCAGCAACTTCAGGCACGGCAGAGGAAGGACGGTCACTGTTTACTTCATTAATGTGTTTACTGAGTTAATGGACTGAGGACGGGAGGAGGATTCGGTATTCGGTTTTGGATTCTGCAGAATCTTAACCAGTGGATTCGGTATTCGGCCGAACCCCAAAAATCTGGATTTGGTGCATCCCTAGTTATGGTCATTGGTCGTTATCAGTTGTTATCAGCCTCATACATGTGGGTTAAAAGGGGGCCTGCTCCGACTATAGTATATAGTACATACTATGCTATCTACTATCTACTATACTATATAGCTATAGCTATAGGTGCAGAAGGCACTTATCAGCCAATTAGTCTATATATCGACGAAATTCAACCTCCGTGATTGCTCCGGTGCCGCCAGAAATTCTGCCGATGTCCCTCATTTAGGCCGGATGTCCGTCCCCTTCCTCTGTCTTTGTGTTGGCGTTCTAACCTCTGGTGGGTTTATGAGGACTATGGTTAACTGCTAACCTGACTCCGCCAGATGGATTTGCTCTGCATATCCATCTGGGAACTTTCCGTTGGAGAACTTTTGGGAAGGGGCGAAAATACTGGTTAGCTGATTGGATAAACCATCTGTCTGTCACTACCTATGTTGGTGATAGACGGGCCAAATCAATCAGATCAACGATATATCAAACTCTTGCCGAAACCAGTCAGGAGAAGAGCAAACACATATTTTCCTCCGAGAAAAGCCTCTAGTGCCGTTTTTTTGCTCTTCTTTCAATGAAGGAATACTTTCTAATTCGGATAAAACTTGCGCGATAGCTACGCTCATCTCAACCATGGAAGCCGCCAGTCGCTTCTCGTTGCGTCACATCTAAACCCACCTCAAAACCAACGCTGATTAGTCGGTCGTTTGGCGAACGGCTCCAAATTTTCTCTGTCTCAAGATGCCAGACTGATCTGCGAGTGGAAAACTGGAGCTCGCGAGATCAGGACGGTCTCAACAGGCTAGTTAGCTCCTCAGATCTCTGCAGGGTAAATCCAGACAGCTAGCTAGACGATCTGTCCAATCTGAGTTGTTCCGATGTTTTTTTTACGCTTTTCAGATGTTTTTAGGGCTTTATCTGTCTTTTTTTGTGATGTTATTGTCCTTTATTTTCAACAATTTTGAGGCTTTTCCAACATTTTTGGTCTTTCTTTTGACGTTTCAGTGGCTTTTTCTGACGTATTTGTAACTTTTTTTCAATATATTTGATCCTTTTTTTGGCCAATTTAGTTTATCCCTGTATTTTGGCGTTTAAAACGTGACTTGTTTTAATGCATTTCCTGTCCAACGGTAACCTAATAATACCCTCAGATCCTGAATGAACCCATCGACTCTCAGAAACCTGCAACACATAAATTAACTCCTGTTTCAGTCAGAACACGACGGATAGATAGATATCGGTTCTTACACCCTGCCAAAACATACCAGCTCATCATATATCACCGTCAGTCCACAAAACGCCTTGTTTTTATAACACATGTTGGCGTTGTGTCATAACGAGAATATTTAGCAACATTCTAGGATTAAGTGATGTTATGACAAGCAATAAATTGGTAAAATCCTGAGCCAGCAGGAAATAAACTCTTTGTTTCTTTTCCAGCTCCGGCTAAAGACATCGAAGCAGCGTTTCATCCCAACGGTATGTTATTTCAGTGTCATCTGATCATTCATTCACACTAATGATCCCATCAAAACATGAACCAACAAACTCTGCAGCAGCTCACAGCAGTTACCAGGGATGCACCGAATCCAGGCTTCAGATTGGGCTGAATATTGGGCTTTTTGACGGGGTTGGGTTTCTGCCAAATCTTAGAATTTTTTCCCACCGGACCGAACCCTACGCTTGCACTACGCTGGTGGATGTAATGACGGCGCCGTTGATTACGGGAAGGTGTTTACGTAGGTGGAGCGTTCAATGCAGTAGGCTCAGGCTGTGAGAAGGTGAAAATGGAATTTGTGAGCAGAAAAAGTGTAGTTTGGCAGTATTTTCAGTCAAAAGAAGGCCATTCAAGTCCAGCTACATGTTCAATCTACAATGCCGATTTGTCTCGTGGTGGCGAGGACCCTAAACTATACACAACATCACCGCTGTTACAACATCTGGTATGAAACATCCGAAAGAATACCAGTTGTGCACGAAGGAATCTACAGACAGCAGCCAAAATGCAGCAACTTCAGGTACGGCAAAGGAAGGACAGTCACTGTTTACTTCATTAATGTGTTTACTGAGTTAATGGACTGAGGACGGGAGGAGGATTCAGTGTTCGGTTTCGGATTCTGCAGAATCTTAACCAGTGGATTTGGTATTCGGTATTTGGCCGAACCCCAAAAATCTGGATTCGGTGCATCCCTAGCAGTTACAGTAACATTAACTGTTGAACAGCAGGAATGTTCTCCCGCTTTATTCAAACATTAGGTGGAGCTGTTGCTCATGGAACGATATCTTTGGCAAAGTGCAGACATCTGTTTACCACTGCAGAGAACAGGGTTTCTGCAGGTTTCACCAAGTTAAATTTAAGACTTTTTAAGACCTTTTATGAATGAAACTTAAGACATTTATCACGACATATAAGTACAACGAAAGGCAGAGTCACAAAAGTACTCGCAAAGTAAATGAATTTCAATTGAAATTGAATAAAAGCGACACAAAGTAATCATGATTTGTACACATACAGCGAATTATATTTCAACGAGCAAAAGAAAGAACTATGTAGTTCTTTCTTTTGCTCGTCGAAATATAAACCACAGATTTACCAAAAAAAATGTCAATGAGCATTACAGGTAGAGTTGCATGGATGTAATTGTAATTGTAATTTGCAATTTATTTATTTGAACAGGGACAGTGCACCAAAAACATTAATAGATGTCTTGTGCCAGCAAATTGCTAGTTTCCGCCCGTAGTCCCTGGACAGGTAGATGCTGCAATAAAATACAAAGTATTTACAGTATACAATACAGATACATAAAGTCATACAAATCTACAGACTTTATTGTCACCCGGTCCCACCCCATCTACAGCTAATAAACAGTAATTTAGCACATCGATTCACTCGTGGGAACAAGTCTGCTTAGTTAAACCTACATTGTGTATTTTTTTGAGTTGATTCTTAGCAAAAAAAAACTTTGTTCTTTCACAAATATGTGCTCATTCATGTGTAATTACTTCCTCCAACTAATCAAAGTATTCTAAGCGTAGAATCTGACATTCAGGATCATTCAGAATACATACGAGTGAGTCACTCGAATGACGGCAGCCATGTTGCGCCTCCGTCTTTAAAATACATTAGCCAAAGAGGGACATACCTCCGCATTTCGCCCTCTGACACTCAGTGGCACCGTGACGAATGCCAGGGGGAGATTACTCGCCAGGGAAGCGAAAAAGAGAATTAAAACGACAAAGTGACAGGCAAAGCAACAAGACCAAAGTTAATATTGGAGTGGCTAGAACAGCTGCATGTAAACGATGGAGATACTAAGAGATCATTTCGTGGTTAGGGTTAGGAAGGAAGGGCTAGAAAGTAATATTCAGTTGGTTGTCAGATACAATTGGGAACTATTTCTCAGAAGGCAAAGCACTGCTACTCTCTGCTCGGGGCTTCTCAGGTGCTGCGAGCATATCACTCCGCTCAAATAGCAGAAGTAGCAGTGCTTCGCCTTCTGAGAATATAGTTCCCAGTTTGTATACGGTTAGAAGATGGCTGTGTCTCATGTGACCTTGTTATTTGTACACGCTGTGACTATACAAATAACAACATGTAAATAGGAACATGTTGGCGTTATTTTGTCACTCATTGGGAGCAGTAGGCTAGATGGAGACGGTTACCTCCAAGATCTGTGCTAAGCTAGGCTAACGGTGGGTGAGTCAGACAGAGTTAAGACACGCACGGAGATGAGAAGGGATTGTACGGACTTATCTAACTCTGGGGGATACGGGGAATAAGACAAAGTCCCAATAAGTCGGCGTGTTCCTTTAAAGTGTTCTCAGTTTTCTGCAGCTTTCAGTATTCTGCTAAAATACAACAAACTGCTTGTTGAATTTAAAACAAATGAAAGGAAATCATCTCCAACGTTCTTTTAGTCATAAAAGGCAGCACTTAAAAAAAAAGAATGACAGTTACATTTTAAAGTGCAGTTTTCTGCTGATATTGTCTTATCAGAGTATTTTTTGCGATATGTTGCAGCCTTTTGCCATGCATTCATTGCGCCAGTTTAAATCGCCATAACGGTAGAAAAATGATATATTGTGCAGCACTAGTCAACAGTTTAGATTCTGGGAATATCTTAACCACATTACCGCGCTGTATTATTCCTGGAATATTTATAGAGACATTAAAATAAAAACGCATCAGTCGTCCTCAGAGGGATTTCATTTTAATTAGCTGGTATTGTTACAGAAAATTATCTCCCAGCTCTGCAGGGGTTGTACCAGACTCCTTGATGTATTGACGATTTGTTCTGGCCGTTTAGTAGTTTGGCGCAGCTCTGCAGAGCCAGCCAGCAGCCAAGCAAAGTCAAGACATCTAAAAACCCTTTTTGTTCTTGGATTTATTCTGTGAATGTTGCCAAGTGGTTAAGTGCCTGTCAAAACAGCCCTAACATCTTGATAACATCTCTGTCTTTCCCAATGTATCACACGTGTTCTTCTGTTTTTTCTTCTCTTCCCTCCACCGACTCTTTCTGACCAACACGGGGAATCCTGCAGCCTTGAAGGTAAGAGTGCTTCACGCTCCGCTGACTGGGAAACAAAGACTCATGTCATATCTGTAGATAAGCACCAGCTGTCAAACTAAATCTGATGTGGTTTTGGTGCAGAACAAGAAGCCACACAAATAAAGTGCACATATAAAAAAAAATATCACTTTTTCTGGGATTCGGGGAGTTATTTTGTGTCTCTGGTGTTTCCACACGCAAACAAACTTGGAAAAAAAAATCATCCATGCTGTTTAGAGTGAGATACGGTTTCTGAATGTGTCCTGCCTTCAGTCTCCGGGTGAGCTGGTCAAAATCTGCACGGCTTTCTACGTCACTAACCGAGACGAGGGGCCTAGGGGGCTAACCGTTAGCATGCTAGCTCGTTCTGAATGGCAAAACACTGCTACAACACACACTAGTTCACCCTAATCTAAAAAATAACTTGTACAGAACTACTTCCATGTCCCTGTTCTGCAGGTATTCCACACAAAGTTGGAAGTGCGCCCTCGTTTAGAAGAAGTCTCCCGGCTAATCCTGCCTTGTACTACTGAAGTTGGAGAAACAGCTAGCTAGCTCATGTAGTCCTTACCTAGCTACTGAGCATGTGGTCTTACCTAGCTACTGAGCATGTGATCTTACCTAGCTACTGAGCATGTGATCTTACCTAGCTACTGAGCATGTGATCTTACCTAGCTACTGAGCATGTGATCTTACCTAGCTACTGAGCATGTGCGACCGCCAACAAAGATGTTACAGCAGTGAGAGGTCTCACTCTGTAGCTAAAACAGAGACCTGAACACAGGGTGAAAAGAGGAGCTGCAGCAATGTGCAGTACAACAAAAATATGGTGTTTCTTTGAAAACTAAGCCATGTAAACCTATTCTGATACAACCTCAAAATACAATTATGAACCTGAAAATGAGCAGAATATGAGCACTTTAAACCACGACTTTAATACGGATAATATGAACTTTATAGTCTAGACCAGATATCTTCAACAGGGGGTCCGGGACCCCCAAGGGGGTCCTCAGAGTCACTGCAAGGGGGCCTCCAAATTATTGTTAATTTCTGAAACTTTTTTCAAATTCAAATTATTTAACATGAATATAACATTATTAGCAAATATAAATCCCCACTGATGATAGGCTTACTAGCCTATGGGTAAGGTAGTCACTAAGGTAGCCAGCCACAGATACAGTTCATCCTAAGGAATCACTGTGCCATATGTATGTACAAAATTATTGCCTACATCCTCAGTTGAACAGGTCATGTGATTCTACTCCTTAATATAACGGCCTATGTCAAGCGTGTGACTTAGGCCGTTCAGTTTTTTGTGTTTTCTGAAAAACCTGAAAAAATGACATAGGCCATTATTTTAGGAAGGTGACAATATGCAACTTAATTTTGTACAATATTGGTAGTAGGGGGTCCCTGCTCCATCTCTCCTTCAGTTAAGGGATCCTATAAATATGTTATTTTCTCTGTCCGACTAAAAATACCAAATACCAAAAGTGATCAAAAATGTATTTATACGGTGTGTGGGTACGCAATCTGTGCTGCCTGCACGATCCAACATGTGCAAGATGTTCGCGCATATGCAGATGATAATCCCGTTTTACGATGATTTTCGACACTGCACGATCTGTTCCAAATAGCAATGAATCGCAAAGGGGAGTGTGGAGGAAACGGAAGGTTTGCAGTGACAGAAAGACTCAAAACTTCATTCCACATGTAACCTAAATGGTGTATGTTCATGTAACATGTAACAACTCCTTTATTATTTGGGATTGGCAACCACGTAAACACCTCGTAATGCATAGCGTAAGCTACACTTAAAAACATCACAACATCCCCACACTACATGTCACAAAAATAACAATATGGCCACGGCGTAGTACACGGACGTCCATATTTTAGTTAGTTTTGGATCAGTGACAATAAGTACTTAATTTAAATATCTGACCCGCCGTTAACTGCATAATGAATAACATAAAATGTAGCCTACAAAAATATGCCGCCAGTTGTGCCAGCTGTTTCAACGCATGCGTGATACAAATAATGTAGTGTAGGGAAACAGTCACGTTTTCTACTACGTATTTATGCGCATATCAGATCGTGCAGGCAGCACAGATCACGTACTGACAAGGTGATAGAAACTAACATGTGACACTTGTTGTCAGTCTCGGCTAGGAAGTGAACCAAAAAGCATTTTCCATCCTGCAATTTCTGGTGGTCTGTGTGACATCATCTCTCTCTCTCCTTCCCTCGCTGTCTGTCAGCTGCTCAAATTGTTCGCCTTCTTCTGAAATATTACAAACACTATCACTAACCTAGAACCAGAAAACCCAAAACGTTGTGAATTTGGCGTTGCTCCGTTATTTCTGAGAGCAGAAGTGTCGGCGAATTTCACTCAGATATTCTGTCTAATAAACCTGCGACCGTTTCCACCGTGTGACATTTGTTTACAGTGTTTGGTGCGTGTGACAAAGTGCAGTCTGAACGCAAACCCAATCAAATTGAAAATGTAGCAGTGTTGGGGCGCCCTGGTAGCTCACCTGGTAGAGCGTGCACCCCATGTACCAAGGCTCAGTCCGTACCGCAGTGGCCCAGTGTTTGATTCCGACCTGCGGCCCTTTGCTGCATGTCTTACCCATCTCTCTCCCGCGCGCTGTGCATAAGCCTAGGAACATTTTACTAATTTGCTGTTAAAATAACAATGAAATGCTACGTTATTGACTTTAGACCAGGTTTTTGTCAGCTGCTCAAATTGTTCGCCTTCTTCTGAAATATTACAAACACTATCACTAACCTAGAACCAGAAAACCCAAAACGTTGTGAATTTGGCGTTGCTCCGTTATTTCTGAGAGCAGAAGTGTCGGCGAATTTCACTCAGATATTCTGTCTAATAAACCTGCGACCGTTTCCACCGTGTGACATTTGTTTACAGTGTTTGGTGCGTGTGACAAAGTGCAGTCTGAACGCAAACCCAATCAAATTGAAAATGTAGCAGTGTTGGGGCGCCCTGGTAGCTCACCTGGTAGAGCGTGCACCCCATGTACCAAGGCTCAGTCCGTACCGCAGTGGCCCAGTGTTTGATTCCGACCTGCGGCCCTTTGCTGCATGTCTTACCCATCTCTCTCCCGCGCGCTGTGCATAAGCCTAGGAACATTTTACTAATTTGCTGTTAAAATAACAATGAAATGCTACGTTATTGACTTTAGACCAGGTTTTTGTCAGCTGCTCAAATTGTTCGCCTTCTTCTGAAATATTACAAACACTATCACTAACCTAGAACCAGAAAACCCAAAACGTTGTGAATTTGGCGTTGCTCCGTTATTTCTGAGAGCAGAAGTGTCGGCGAATTTCACTCAGATATTCTGTCTAATAAACCTGCGACCGTTTCCACCGTGTGACATTTGTTTACAGTGTTTGGTGCGTGTGACAAAGTGCAGTCTGAACGCAAACCCAATCAAATTGAAAATGTAGCAGTGTTGGGGCGCCCTGGTAGCTCACCTGGTAGAGCGTGCACCCCATGTACCAAGGCTCAGTCCGTACCGCAGTGGCCCAGTGTTTGATTCCGACCTGCGGCCCTTTGCTGCATGTCTTACCCATCTCTCTCCCGCGCGCTGTGCATAAGCCTAGGAACATTTTACTAATTTGCTGTTAAAATAACAATGAAATGCTACGTTATTGACTTTAGACCAGGTTTTTGTTGGTCAATAGTGCGATCACTTCCCCGCTGCCTCAAGATAGTAATACGTCCAGAATGCACCTGAACACACCTCCCTGTAAGGCCAGCACGCCCAGAATGCACCTGAACACACCTCCCTGTAAGACCAGCCGCCCAGAATGCACCTGAACACACCTCCCTGTAAGACCAGCACGCCCAGAATGCACCTGAACACACCTCCATGTAAGACCAGCACACCCAGAATGCACCTGAACACACCTCCCTGTAAGACCAGCACGCCCAGAATGCACCTGAACACACCTCCCTGTAAGACACAACTGCACAGATGGGCGCAGGTGCATTAATTTTTGCTATTTAAACGACGCAGGCGCTGGATGGGAAACTGACAACTGCATCGGTCTTAAACTAGCAAAGACACTTGCGTCGGGCTTTGCGTCGCACTGCACCGGGTGCTAGATAGGACCATTAGTCTTTTCAATTATTGTTAAAATCTAGTGATACAGCATGAGCTCAAAGGGACTGGATTGGATATGATGTCACAAACATCAGTCAGCAAGGTGAAAACATGACCTTCGTTTCATGTAGACTGTGTGGCCTGATGTGTTGTTGTTTTTTTGCAGCAGGCGGGAAGCGAGGGCGAGCTGTGTCAAGCAGACAGTCTGGGCTCGGCGGGCAGCAGCAGCACGCTCGCGTCCTCCGTCATCGAGGTGGAGGCCGAGAGGACCGAACCCAGTCTGATGCCACAGCTGCAACCAAACCGAGAGGAAGAGGTAATTTAGTCTGAGTGACGGGATGTGACTTGATGTAAGATCACATTAAGTTTAACTATTGGACGGGATTTGAGTTGATTGGATTGGATTGAATTTTTTCCCCTTAGGTGTCAGCATCAAATAAGTCTGGCGTACAGATATATGTTTGAACAGTGGACTCTAAACTGTATCGAAGAAATTGTTAAAATTAGTAAACTTATTTTACTTAAAGGTCCAATATGTGGGAATTTCTCCCATCTAGTGTTGAGACCACGCAGTTCAAAGTACGTAATACAGCTACGGTAGCCTTCACGCTTCAAAAAGCCAAGATACCCATTAGCAGCAACTGTGAGTTTATCATGTGACAGCGAAAACGCGAAAGTCGGAGCAGTATATCCTGTATGTCCCTTACCGGCTAACGTATTTCTAGATGGAGCATGAATACGGAGCGTCTACCCCAGTTCATGCAAATGCAAATGTAAAATGTCAAGCCAAAAGGAATACTTGGAATTGATGGTGGTGGTAAATATTCATGAAAAAGGACAAGTTTGTGAACGGGCAACACAGATTTTGATAATGAACAACTAAACACGTTACACACTGGGACTTTAATCAATGCAGACTATGTAGAGGGCGCTGCCACTAGAAATGTAAATGTAGGTCATAATTGCTGCTTGTACGAATGACGTCTGGAAGCATTGTTTTTCAGACTCGATGGGACATACTATGTTTACAATGTATATATATATCCAGTACATATAGACTTCTACTTGTTTTATAGTAATAGTATGTCCTATTGAGTCTGTCCTCCCCCCAAAAAAAACAGTGTGAAATGTTAAACTTCAATATTCCGCACGTTGATAGCTGTGTTGTAATTTTGACTGAACATTAGGCACTAAATCACATTCAGTCTCCTTGTAAACTTATACTATGTATATACTGTTTATATATATATATAGACGTCTACTTGTTTAAAACTTATAGTATGTCCTATTGTGTCTGTCCTCCCACCCAAAAAAATTTTTGTTCAAGCATCAATTACGACCTACAGTATATTTAAGTTTCTAGCGGCGGCTCCCTCTAATGGCGGCAGTAGTTCTGACGGGAGCAAAGCAGGAAGTAAGGTGAGGAAGTATAAGAGTGCCAAATGTCCTGGTAAGGAGGCAGGTTGGGGGGGTCAAACAAACAGGACTTTCACCCAGGAGACCGGGGTTCATGTCCTGTTTGAAAAGAAAAGGACACAGAGAGTTTTTTTTATTTTACGAACGTCACTTGCGTTACCTTCAGGAAGTGAAGTAACGTCTGATTTTAACCCAAACCACCATCTATATTCTAAACGTAAAGTGCTCATATTATATTTTCAGGTTCATAATTGTATTTAGAGGTTGTACCAGAATAGGTTTACATGGTTTAATTTTTAAAAAACAGCATATTCTTGTTGTACTGCACATTGCTGCAGCTCCTCTTTTCACCCTGTGTTCAGGTCTCTGTTTTAGCTACAGAGTGAGACCTCTCACTGCTGTAACATCTTTGTTGGGAGTCGCACATGCTCAGTAGCTAGGTAAGGACTACTAGCCAGTCAGAAGCAGAGTATGAGGGCGTGCCCTGACAGTACCTAGGTAAGGACTACTAGCCAGTCAGAAGCAGAGTATGAGGGCGTGCCCTGACAGTACCTAGGTAAGGACTACTAGCCAGTCAGAAGCAGAGTATGAGGGCGTGCCCTGACAGTATCTAGGTAAGGACTACTAGCCAGTCAGAAGCAGAGTATGAGGGCGTGTCCTGACAGTACCTAGGTAAGGACTACTAGCCAGTCAGAAGCAGAGTATGAGGGCGTGCCACGCTAGCAGCTAGGCGAGCATTATACCGTGTGTTACAAAGTGACCACGTTTGTCTCTGAAGTAAAGGCTGGACTACAACAGAGCTGTTTGGAGCAGTTTGTGAACAGTGTTTTCTGTTGGAGATGGTAAGCCAAACAGCATAATATGAGCACTTTAACTAAGTAGTTTTGGTGTCTAAACCTAACCAGACTGCGACCGTTTCACAACGTTAACGATGCGTTTAAAACCACCAACTGTTGCGTTCTCTGGTTTAGATCTGAGATAGTATTTTCTACCACCGCTAGATCCTATTGTAACCAAATGTATTCTTTTCTATTGTGTTTGAATGAGGAGGACGAGGATGCAGAGGAGTTGACCCCCCTCAGCCCTCTTCCCACGCTGTCCATCACCGAAGAGATCCTGGAGTTCATCAACCAGAGCAGAGCCAGGGAGGGACTCACCGCCATACACACCGGCCCCACGGTTTGAATGCACTATAACGCAACTCTATTTGTAGCATTAAAGAATCAACTCTTCTTGAATATGCCATCAACCAGATTTGCAATAGGACTCAATTTAAAACCTGATTCACAAATACTGTGACTTACTAATACTAGCCTGACTTATTAATACTAGCCTGACTTACCGGCTGTAGACTGTTGAGATAAAGCCAAGTGGGTAAGCTAGCATCCAGAAAGCGTACCTCCTACGGGGAGATTGTCGGCTAACAAGCCATCACCTTCCGTTAGCATCCCATTGACTGCCATTCATTTTGACTTCGAATAACTTTACATCTGAAGCGTTTAAAGAGTCTATTTGTCCATTGTTTATTTCTAAAGAAAAACAACAATGTATAAAAGGCTCCATTACCTTGTATCTCACGTTATGGATCCATAGTAGACGTTTTTGTAAAAATAGGTTGTGTCATAACCACGCAACTTACTGTCGCTCAGTAGAGGAATTACCGTATAGTACAGGAGAAGCTCGCAGGCAGTTTGGACTTACATTAGCTGTTTAAGTTTAATTACTAATGTTAACTAGCATTTTAGTTAGCAATAATTAGCCTGTGCCTATGTTATCTCCTTACATATACCTACGCTCTCCGTCTCTGCAAGATTGGGAATGATTTAGATTTCTCTTGGCACAGCAACCAAAAGACTTACAACTTTCAGACAGGTTGCTCACGTCACATCTACATCAAGCTGAGTTGGAGGCTGTGCAGTAACGCTAAGCCATCACTGGAAAAGTGACTTCACTGGTCTCCGTCGAAGTATATGGCGTCACTGTGTCCATTTATTTTATTGTCTATGGATAAAGCCTGCCATTGGCAACCATTTTAGACGGTACGCTCCTCCCCTTCCGCTATCACTGCTAGCTATTTTGCTGCATTCGGGGCTTGGCGCCACCCTAGACAATTATGATTGGTTTCAAGAAATACAAACAAGCCAAAACATGTTTTCCCCTATCCCAGAATTTTAACTCTTGCAGGCAGACCTATCCCCAGAAAAAAAAAAAAACTGAAAAGGTTTACTGCCAGAATAAGTACACTTATGTGGAACTTGCCTTGGTGAAAGGTGCACACATAAACAAGCAAACATACATATTAAACATGAACCCAACTGTCCCGTACTTCTTTACGTAAACCCAACTGTCCCATTCTTCTTTACCTAAACCCAACTGTCCCATTCTTCTTTACCTAAACCCAACTGTCCCGTTCTTCTTTACCTAAACCCAACCGTCCTGTTCTTTACCTAAACCCGACTGTCCCGTTCTTTACCTAAATCCAACTGTCCCATTCTTCTTTTCCTAAACCCAACTGTCCCGTTCTTCTTTATCTAAACCCAACCGTCCCGTTCTTTACCTAAACCCAACTGTCCTGTTCTTCTTTACCTAAACCCAACTGTCCCGTTCTTCTTTTCCTAAATCCAACTGTCCCGTTCTTTACCTAAACCCAACTGTCCTGTTCTTCTTTACCTAAACCCAACTGTCCCGTTCTTTACCTAAACCCAACTGTCCCGTTCTTTACCTAAACCCAACTGTCGCGTTCTTTTTCTAAACCCAACTGTCCCGTTCTTCTTTACCTAAACCCAACCGTCCCGGTCTTCTTTACCTAAATCCAACCGTCCCGGTCTTCTTTACCTAAACCCAACCGTCGCGTTCATCTTTACCTAAACCCAACCGTCCAGTTCTTCTTTTCCTAAACCCAACTGTCCCGTTCTTCTTTACCTAAACCCAACCGTCTCATTCTTTACCTAAACCCAACTGTCCCGTTCTTCTTTACCTAAACCCAACCGTCCCATTCTTTACCTAAACCCAACTGTCCCGTTCTTCTTTTCCTAAACCCAACCGTCCCATTCTTTACCTAAACCCAACTGTCCCGTTCTTCTTTACCTAAACCCAACCGTCCCATTCTTTACCTAAACCCAACTGTCCCGTTCTTCTTTTCCTAAACCCAACTGTCCCGTTCTTTTTTTCCTAAACACAACCGTCCCGTTCTTCTATACCTAAACCCAATCGTCCCGTTCTTCTTTATCTAAAGCCAGCTGTCCCGTTCTTCTTTACCTAAACCCAACTGTCCCGTTCTTCTTTACCTAAACGCAAATGTCCCGTTCTTCTTTACCTAAACCCAACTGTCCCGTTGTTCTTTTCCTAGACCCAACTGTCCCGTTCTTCTTTTCCTAAACCCAACTGTCCCGTTTTTTTTAACCTAAACCCAACTCTCCCGTTCTTCTTTTCCTAAACCCAACTGTTCCGTTCTTCTTTACCTAAACCCAACTGTCCCATTCTTCTTTACCTAAACCCAACCGTCCCGTTCTTCTTTACCTAAACCCAACCGTCCCGTTCTTCTTTTCCTAAACCCAACCGTCCCATTCTTTACCTGAACCCAACTGTCCCGTTCTTCTTTACCTAAACCCAACCGTCCCATTCTTTACCTAAACCCAACTGTCCCGTTCTTCTTTTCCTAAACCCAACTGTCCCGTTCTTCTTTACCTAAACCCAACCATCCCGTTCTTCTTTATCTAAACCCAACTGTCCCGTTCTTCTTTACCTAAACCCAAATGTCCCGTTCTTCTTTTCCTAAACCCAACCGTCCCATTCTTTACCTAAACCCAACTGTCCCGTTCTTCTTTTCCTAAACCCAACCGTCCCGTTCTTCTTTACCTAATCCCAACCGTGGATGTTGTCCCGTGTGTCATGGAAACGTAAGCCCACCCACGTCACGACCTTTTCCTTAACTTAAGGGGCCGTGTTCATTTCACAGAATTCTTCCGTGGGCCCATCACAGATTTTTTTGCGATTCCATGAAACTGCCACAGATTTTGAGTTAAGGGTCCGTGTTCATTTCATGGAATTCTGTGAGATCAGGTTGTATTTTTGGGTAATTTGGTTGAAAGAAACCCAAATTTCTGATAGTTTGAAAAACGGATGAAATTTGACCCGAGGACAACAGGAGTGTTAAAATGAACTGAGTGAACCTCTTTGTTGTCTCTGACACACTCCTGTCTGCTGTTTATGTTGATGTATAAATGTTTTTTTTTTGGTCTGCAGACTAAATGGAATTTCCCTTTGGGATAAATTAAGTTGTTTGAAGTTTAACTTGAAAAGCACAAACTGTTTACTCTCACATGCTGTTGTGTAATTTAAACATTTAAATGTAAAAGCTATCTACAAAATTAACAAACATACAATGTTGCTGTTAGAGGTTCATCAGTAATTGGACAACATTTGTCCTGAAATGGCATAAAGTCATTCATTTTGGAGTTTGTTATCTGTCACATTAGTCTGGCTATCAGCACCACCATTTGTGGAGCCTGGGCTGTCTACAGCAGGGGTCACTAACCTTTTTGAAACTAAGAGCTACTTCATGGGTACTGAGTCATACGAAGGGCTACCAGTTTGATACACTCTTCTGAAATAACAAATTTGCTCAGTTTGCCTTTAGTTATATATGATTATTAATGATTAATGATACTCATCTATGTGAAGACACTGATCACGTTAATGATTTCTCACAATAATTATCAACAATGACTTAAGGTGGGAAACAGATAATGTCAATATTCAATTTTCATTTTTAGAACAGGCCTGAGGGCTACTCATGTGGTCCTTGGGGGCTACCTGGTGCCCGCGGGCACCGTGTTGGTGACCCCTGGTCTACAGAGACCGTGTTTTTTTTACAGTGTGTTCAGGGGACAGGCAGCTAGCAGATAGTGAGATGTTTGCTGTATGTGACAAAAAAATATTGTAGCCAAAAAAACTCATGATATCGCTTAGAGAACCTTTAAGTGAAAAGCTGTTAGCTGGTAATATTTCTTAGAGCTGCAAAGATTAATCGATTGTCAACTATTTCATTAATCGCCAACTATTTTGATCGGTTTAAGTAATTTTTTATTGAAAAAAGTCAAAAATCTCTGATTCCAGCTTCTTATATGTTTCTTCTCTCCTCTGTGACAGTAAACTGAATATCTTTGAGTTGTGGACAAAACAAGACGTTTGAGGACGTCATCTTGGGCTTTTTGGGAAACACTGATCCACATTTTTCACCATTTTCTGACATTTTAGAGACCAAACAACTCATCCATTCATCCAGAAACTAATCCACACATTAATCAACGATGAAAAAAAATTGCTAGTTGCAGCCCTTTAGTTATGTACCTGATAATAGTACTTCTGGAAAGTTCAGAGGCCATGAATTGGCCAGTAATTATCGAGTTGGACAGACCGAACAGATCGACCAACATCTTTTGACTAACAAACAAATCCCATTTACTGTATTCTGTATTTTCTTGTTCTGGTGCTGGCTAGCTGACCGAACTAATGAAATCAAAGATGGATTTTGACTTACTGGAGTTTATAATAGAGTAATTTTCTAAACACTGTTATCTTACTTGTCTTTCAGGAGCAGGCCCTGGATGAGCCTAAAGAGGGTCAGCCTCCATCTAACCAGACCAACTTCACCTCCCCATTGCCACCAGTCTCTTGCCCCTCCAATCCACAACTAATACCCACAATGCAGCAGGAGCAGGAAAGAGCAGAGTTGGAGAAGGACAGCAAGCTTCAAGGCCAGACTGGCGCCTCTGGAGAGGAAAACGATCTTGAAAATGAAGTCCAAGAACTTCCAGATGCATCAAGTGAAGTGGAAAAGGGTGTGGAGGAAGATGGAGGGTCTCATGAAGTGTTAGAAAAAGAGAAAGAAGAGGAGAAAACAGGGGATAAAGGAGAAGGAGAGAGCATCATCCCTGGTGCAACATCAGATCTGCGTCCCTCAATCTCAGAGGAGGAAGAAAGAGAGAACAGCAGCAGTTGTCTTTCACAAAGGGAAGAGGTGAACCCTGAGGCCACAACTTCCTCCCCCTCCCCAAATCCAGAGCTCCCTCATCACCCCATCCCGAGATACAAGCCACCCACGAGAGGCTCCCACCTCACCAAGCGTGACAAGAAGATCATCGAAAAGATCAGGAGTTACTATGAGGCAGCAGCCGAGGCCGAAGAGAATGAGGCAGAGGAGGAAGGTGAACAGGGAGAAGGAGTGGCATCAAGAAGGAGAAACAGTTTCTCACAAATCCCATCTGGCTTGGTGAAGGAGTCGGTATCCCGCTTTGATGTGAATGGACCCCAGGGGGGGCCAGAGAGTGGGCAATCCAATTATGAAACAACTGAAACTTTTGATCAGGAGACTGATCAAGAAACAGAGCCATATTCCCCCACTGGTCCCATCTCTTCCCCAACTCTACCCTCAGCAGATGCAGAGAATGATGGACGGGCAGATGAACCAATCAGCTCCTTGGATTTTGATGTAGAGGACCCAACCTCACCAACCTCTAGCGTGATACCGGACAAAGAGACCCCAAACAAAGTGGGCCTGAATCTAGAGTCAAACCCAAACAGGGCTGTTGGACAAGAGGCTGAGATACAGGACATGAATGGAAAAGTCTGCAAAGAACTATCGGAGGAAAAGCAAGAGGTGGAGACAAGAGTTGTGGCTTCTGAGGAGAACGATGGAAATGCACCGCAAGGAGAAGGACCATCTGTTACAAAACAGTCCAAGTGCGGAGATGAAATTATCAAAACCAGTGCTGGAAATCAAGCTGTTATGAATAGGCATCAACCTAACCCAGCAGAACCAAATGGAAGCCATAAGGAACCTCCTACACCTCTGGCACCTACAGAACAATGTAAAAAAACTGAGACCAAAACTGATTCCACTTGGACCAGAACCAAACACAGAGACCTAGCCAGGACCAGTGGGAACCTTGAGGGTCTTCCCAGTCAGATAAAAGTTGGTCGATGGTCCCGCCACTCCAGGATTGTCACCGCTAACCGGGTCTTGTTTGAGGGCATGGGATCAGATGTAGCCGGCATTGGGTTATTTGAGGCTACCCCTGTAGTAGACCCCATGCTGATGGAAAACTCAGACCGTATTCTGAGCAAGGTCCAAACATTGGCCCGGATGTACAGTGCCAAAGCCAGCACCATGAAGGTCCCACTGCATCAGAAACGGGCCAGCGCTGTATGGAACCAAACATGGGACTACAGTAGACTGTCTGGACACTCAAGTCAGACCCAAACTGAAAGCCAGGCACAGGTTCAATCTCTGACGCAATTACACACCCCAACTAAGTACCAGCAGCAAAAACAATACCACATGGAAGTCAATCAATCACATACCCACTCCAAGTCCAAATATGGAACCAAAACTCACTCCGAGACCAAGGTTCAGAGCCAAACTGTAACACAAACAAGGCAGCAATCGCAGATCCAAACTAAAACTCAGAACCAAACCAGGACTTATAGCCAATACCAGACCCAAACCATGAGCCGGGAGGACCAAACCACCCAGGAGAAGAGGATGATAAAGAGAGCAGAAAGCCGGACAAATGGTAAGTTTGCCTTTAACGCTTCACGACTGTGGGCATCATTTAGATATAAGATGTCATCCCTTCATTTCTGTTTAAAAATCTAGGCTAAAGACACATTTTTACTCCCTGGCCTTTTTTAACATACTAATCTCTCATTCTGTTATCATCATTATCTATAATTCTGTATTTGTAAATTGCTGCTTGTTGTTGTCGTTGGGATGTTCTTTTTGTGTTTTCTTTCTACTTTTCTTTTTACATTTCAATGTTATTTTATACAGCACCTTTGTACAGCACTTTGGTCCACTGCTATTTTAGTGATTTATACGCAAACCTGTTTCTTGCAGATTCAGATTGTCACGTTACTGAGAGTACAGCTGCCATGTTAGTCGTGCTGCCAGTGGAGGAATATGGTACACGTACATAGCAGAGCTTGCAAACTGTGGCTTTTTTTGTCAACAACGCGAACGTTGTCAACATAACTCACTGGAAATCCAAAATACTTGCATCTGCAGTTGCCATGCTATCTTTTGACTGGCTGTAGCTAAGTTAAAGGAGATTGACTTGCAGCACTTCAACACGTGTGTTTTTTTCCACTTGGCAAGCCGACCGGACGTGACATGGGGTCGTGGCAGCATCGACTCCAATTTTTAAATCAAAGTTTGAGATTGTGACTAAATTTCGGTCGATTTCGAATTAAAATCATAATCGTGACACACTTACTTACTAAGTCCTATTTACTTTAACTTCTTCTACGGTACAATGCCTGAGGTTTCATAGTTCAGTAGTTTGGCTCTGAGGATAATTCCACGCTGCCATCAATAACTCATTCCTTTATGGTTAATTTTCATTCACTACTTAGGTATTTGTTCTTTGTTGTTCTCCTCTAGATTTCCAGGAGGAAGCGCTGACACCCGTTGAGCCTCTGCTGTTTGGACATGTGTTTGTCAAGGAGCAGCTGGCCCCGGCCTGTCCCCACCAGACAAATGGTTTCACCCTCTCCAGGCCCAGAGACTTCATCTCCGCTTTGACTAAGGAAAGAGACTCCATTGTGGGCTGTATATCAAGTGACAACAACCAGTCTTCCACCAGGCCAGGGGAAAGTCTACCAACTTCGCCAAGAGATCTGTCATCCAGTCAGGCTCAGGCAAACAACTACAACCCCGGGTACACCTCCACTGACATGTCCACGGCTTCTACAGCATTAGGGCATCACCACAGAACACAACCTGAAGAGCCGAGCTCTAGTTTGTGCTTCTCTTCCAGTAACAGCCCGTTGACGTCAGCCATGAACTCAGATTGTAGAGTCACCGGGTTCAGGGACTACTGCTCTAACTGGGAGGTCCATTCAAAAACTGAAGAGAGGGAGAAAAGAGAGGGGTGAGTGATAAATTATGCTAAGTGTAGTGGCTCGTGAAGGTGCCATGACCTTTTGATAACTGTAACTAATGCATATGTGCAAGTACATTTTTCAAAAGTATGGTCTTCTATTCAATGCCCGTAAAAAGGTGAACATTTGCAGAGCCGTGACATTTCCTGTTTACATTTATTAAACAAAAGGTAAGGGTTAGGGCCTTAACCCGTGTGTTGACTTTGGGTCAGATTGACCCGTTTTATATCAGAAAATATGGGACATAGAAATAAGCGCTTAAAATGTGTAGAAGAAAAATTTAACAATTTAAGACGTTGGAAAAAGCAAAAACAAACTGTGAAAAAAAGACTTGTTAAAACATGTTAAACATGTTAAACACTAAACGACATTGTTTCTTTCAAAGGATATAAAGATTTAACAAGAGGTGTGTTTGAAAGTGTATTTTCTCCTTTGACAGGTCTCTCAGTGAGTCACACCAGTTGTGTTGTCCCAACTAAGCTCCCCTAATTAGGGGTCCAAGCCCGAGTCTGTAAGAACGGGCAATAGCAAAGCTATGCCGTTCATACAGCAGGGCTGTAGAACCCTATTGTTTTTCTACTGATTTTTCTTCTTCTTCTTCTTCTTCATTGTTATTATTCTTCTCCGCCTAAAACTTTTGAAAAAAAGATTTTGACCTGAGGAACAAAGCGTGCAGAAAGAAGAGTAAGGGGTCAACAAGTCTGCGATATATGTAGGCGTCTGTCCATGTAGTGCTCTAAAAGTTAAAACTAAAATTTTATAATCAATTCTGTATTTTACTGGAAGCCAGTGGAGAGTAAATAAAATCAGCTGCATTTTGCACCAATTGAAGACGGCTCAGAGAAAATGTATTAAAACAAGTAAAAAGAGAATTACAGTAATCTAACCGTGAAGAAATAAAAGCATGAATGATCATCTCCATGGTAACTTTGGGCAGTATTGTTCTCAATTTAGAGATATTTCTCTGAGGTGGGACAAGCTGAGTGCGATAGGGTGATAGACCTATTACTGAGCAAATGCACCACCAAACATACCTCTTCTAAAATCGTTACATCTTTCTATAAGATACAGTTTGTACTGATTTCAGCATTTCATACCGTTATCATTGATTATTAGCCTTCATGTGTATTGTGATTTTGTGTAATTTTCCAGTAGGAATCTTACCCATTGCCTCTTTTTAATCTTGACTTCTATTCTAAAGACATTGATTCTCCCGGTTGTCTGCAGGTCAGAGGAGCTGAGTGACCTGTGTGGCCCTGTTTATTCAGTCAGAGAAGAATCAACATCTATAAACATCATTATTCAGCCAGCACACTCTGAGCCAAATATCTCTGCTCACAGCATACCACAGTGGGAAATGTCCAAAGATGGAGATGAGCAGGGCAAATATGAGCAGGATATAGCAGCTGCCCAATGTATACAAGATAAATACGCACCAGAATACAAAATGTCCACAGGACACACTGACAACAAAGATGGGAGTGTTTGCTTGGTTTGCCCAGGACCCATGGATGGAGAGGCATCCCCAGGGGAGCTAGTTCTGATGGTAGCGACTACACAGAGTCAGGCTCCAACAGAGTACCACAAATCTACAAAGCCAGGACTTGGCGTAGATCAATCCCAGAGGGAAACACTTTACCTGGCGGAGGGAGGCGCCACCGCCCTGGGATCCTCCGGTGGGCCACAGAAAGATGAGCCCCCAAGCGTTCAGATGAAACTAAATGAGACAAAGTATGATTCTTCCTCACAAACCAGGATGATTCTTCAAGGTTCAGCCGTGGTCTTTACGGAAGAGACCCCTTATTTCAGATCCTCAGGAGAACTGGTTGCAACCCCAGACGATCACAAAGCAAGTGCACCAAGTCCATGGTCATCGGTTCAAAACACTGAATCCAATCCTACCCGACCACGCGTTCCTTCGGTGCAGTCGGCAGACTGTCTACCAACATTCACCAGCCAGAGGCCGCAGAACCTACCCACTGCTATGGGTAAACGGGCTCTGTCTAACACCAGGTATGTCCGTGGCAGATTAAAACACAATGGGCCCTATTTTAACAATCTAAGCGCACGGCGTGAAGTGCCTGGCGCAGGTGCGTTTAGGGCATGTCCAAATCCACTTTTGCTAGTTTAATGGCGGAAAAAAGGGTCCGTGCGCCGGGCGCATGGTTCTAAAGGGTTGTACTTAGTGTCTTCATTAATCAGAGGTGTGTTTTGGGCGTAACATGCAATCAACCAATCAGAGATCATCTCCCATTCCCTTTAAAAGCCAGGCGCGTTTGGACCTTGGAGCATTGCTGTTATGATGGAGGATTTGCACCGTAATATTTTTATTTGTAATCTTTTGCATGTGTGTGTGCTGCTGTGCGTCCCTGTGTGTGTAACAAGCATAGTGTGCACGCGCTGTGTATAAGCCTAGGCACATTTGACTAATTATGTCAAATGTGACATAATTAGTAATTCAAATATATTGAAATAACAATGAAATGCTGCGTTATTGACTTTAGACCAGGTTTTTGTTGGTCAATGGCGCGATCACTTCCCGCTGCCTCAAGATAGCAATACGCCCAGAATGCACCTGAACACACCTCCCTGTAAGACCAGCACGCCCATGGGCCACAGATGGGCGCAGGTGCATTTGCTATTTAAACGACGCAGGCGCTGGACGAGAAACTGACAACTGCGTCGGTCTTAAACTAGCAAAGACAGTTGCGTCTGGCTTTGCGCCGTGCTGCACGAGGTGCTAGATAGGGCCCAATGTGTTTTGAAAAAGTAGCTAATTGTTCATAGCCACTACACACAACAATGTCTTAACAGCTTTTTACTATCAAAGGACAGAAAGTAGATGTTCAACAACGGGGAATCTCCTCAGTCAATATGAACAACACATTCTCACTCCCATCACGTCAAAAAGCGACGCTTGGTCAGGAGCCTTTGGCAATCGCTACTGACGCATAAAGTCTCCTTTGACGTCTAGCCCTTTGGCGTCATATTTAGATATGCTTGCTCTGGACTCTTGGTGTCACTTTTTTGACGCTCTGGGTCGGGACGTACGTTTAACTGACACGCGGCACAAGAACGGGACAGTTAGGTTTAGGAAAAGATGGTGGGTTGGGTTACGAAATGTACGATTCAGCGACACGCGGAACAAGATCGGGACATGAAGCCCGGTCTCCTGGGGGAAAGTCCTGTGCTGTTTGACCCATCCACCCCCCACAACCTACCTCCCTATGCAGATTTTCTGTCTTTCATACTCCTCTCTACCGTTGTCGCTCTTCAAACATTAAGGGTGATTTTTGCATCGGTATCTGACGCTGCGAGCCACTGACCAAGCATCAGTATTTGACGATTTGGGAGCGAAAATGGGATCCTGAACCCAGACCTCAGTATAACCCTAAAAAGCAACCCTGTCCTGACGAAAGATTAACCCCAGCCCAGATATGTTTTAGAGTTTAAAGTAATCAGCTGAGGTTTGGCCCATTGTTTTTCCCCGTAGGCTCCTGTGAAAACTGTGTGACTATTTAATAAGAATGGTATTCAATTACTTTTCGGATAAAACAAACCAAAAGGTCAAGTCATGAAAAGTGTCGTTCAAAGAATGGGCCTAGGGGCTCTTCTAAAGCGAGTGCAAATTGTTCATGCAAAGTGTAGTAATTAAAGTGGAATGCCACCTTGGCTTGTTTTTGTAGGTAAGGAATTTGCCTTCAGCTGGATCGTGGCAACTGTCTGTAAAACAAGTTCAGGGTTTTGCAAAATTAACGGAAAATTAGCAGGTAGAAAAAACAAACATAACAGAAACTTACTTGGTACCATATTGGAGATGCCAACCTACCTTGACCAATGACCTTTTGAGTCCCCATTTGTCCCAAGCAGAAATCTAACTTTTGCAGCATTGTCTTTTATTTCCTGTCTTTCCCTGTTGTTGATATCTTATCATCTCTAGGATAACTAGGCGTAACGGATTTATCGTATGCAAATGCCTCTTTCTTTAAACCATCAAACTCCAACATAATTCTCAGCTTCTTCCCAGCATCAGACTTGATTGGATCTTGTTTTCCCTCCTCCCGGTCAATCATGCTGGTGCTGTAGATTATTACCTAAAGGAAAAAGGTTTTCTATATTCTCTAGTTTTACGGGAACAAACTTAGATTGTTTCTTATTCATCCACTCTAAATCTAAACTGGGGTGGAAACTACACTTGAAACTTTAGTATCATTCAGGTCATATTTTAAAAGATAATCACTGCATCAGAATAAATAAATAAAAAATATTTCCCTTCAACTTCAATGTGCCATTTCAAATAAGATAGCTTTTTTTTAATTAAGCTGCAGTTGTTTAAAGTTTTTCTGTCCTTGTCATTTTGTCCTTGAAAATACATCCCGTTACTCAAAACAAACTAGTCTAAATATTGAATCTCATCTATTTGGTTTATTTGACAGGGCCTTAATCAACATCAAAGTAACTGTAAATGAGCCAGAGATAGCTCAACAGGCCTTTGGCCCGTGGACAGTTTTAAAATAACAATCTAAAAAGTTACTACAGTCAGCACATAAAAGCAATATATACAGATCAATCAACGCACCCTGAAGAAGGCTGTCTGTGCCAGTACGCGTGGGTTGCGTCTCCCTATGTCTTTTACATTTTCTATTATGAAATTGCCAGTAAAATGAAGGCTTTTTAAATATTTTTTATTTTTTTTTTCTACACTTAATTGAATTCCCGACCCCAAAGAGCACCTTCAAACATCTGATTGAACTTCCTGAGCACCCTGGACTTTTTTGTCTTTCCAATATACAGAAAATATTCAGACAAGTACAATGCATAACAATTAGTAACAAACAAAACATATGAGATAAAGACAACATGTAAAATAACTAACAGACAAACTGCAGGAAAGCAGCAAAAGTCAGAAGTCTAATGTGCACATTCATCTTTAAACGACAATTAAAAATTGCACTTCTTTTAACTAATTGTCACTTCTTCGCTTTATTAGCATAGTTTTCCTTAAAGTCCTTAATTATTAATTAAAAATTAATTATTTCCTTAATGTTTGTTTTGTGGTCTCTCCACTTTGTTTGTAAAGCACTTTGAGCTACACTCTCTGTATGAAAGGTGCAAAATATAAAAAGTTTATTATTATTATTATATTATTACATCTGGTTATCAATAAGCCATTTCGCCAGCTATTGCATCAGCTGTATGCATAGTTCAGACATTGGCAGGTTGGTTCTTAATCTGTGCTTCTCTGTCAGTTGCAGGGAACCAGGTCAGCAGGACTCGCAATCCCCAACCAGCCTGCCATTGTCCGGCCGCCCATCAGGCAGCCGCCCATCTTCCAGACCATCCTTGGAGACATCCAACCTGGTGGAGAGACCTTACCAGGCCATTGCCACCCCTGGCCAGAACACAGATCAGACCTCAGCCTTTAGACCCAGCCTCAGGCACCGCTCCCCCTCCCCTGTTGGAGCTCTCCCTTCCACGCCTCCCTGCTCCTCACCTTTCAGGGTTATTTCAGCATCTTCACCGACCCCTGTATCTGCTGAAGATGCATCCCTAAACACCGTCTCCAGGACTCTTCCCTGTTTCTCTCCTACTCCCTCTTCTGGCAGGGGTTCCTTGCTGCGAGCTCGCCCTGCCTCCCCTTCTACACCCTCCTCTCCTTTCACTCCCTCGTCCTCTTCCTCTGGGAGGTCTTCATCCATACGAGCTGGTCCTCCTTCCTCCCCTACACCATCTTCGTCTTCTCTCCGATCTCCCCCCTGTACCTCCCCCATTGCTTCTTCCTCTGCATTCACCAGATCCTTAGCTGCCTCCTGTATTAGCCAGTCCATCATTCAGAGTATGACGAAAAAGAACAATGCCCTGCAACAAGCCCCACCCATAAACACAGTACACCAAAGCCCCTCCTCAACATCTTCCTTACCCTCCTCTCATCTACAACGGCGCTCCCCTTCACCTAAACTCCCTCCGAGTCAGCAGGGCTCGAGCACGCCTGCGTATGCCCAGCTGGGGTGCGCTAAAGATGGGTACCAACATCCAAGGGGTCCGCCGTCCTCTCTCTGGTCCTCTTGCCCTTCTCCGTCTCCCATGCAGTCACCTCCTCCCTCTCTTTCCCAACGCTCCCCCTCCCCGTCTATGACTCTGACCAATCATCAGCCATCTTCTCCTTCCCCTCGACCCTCATTCCTTCACTCCAAAACGGACTCATCACAAAACGCAAACAACAACAACAACAACAGCGTTGGCATACACGCAGCGAATAGCAATGCAAGTAATACCAGCAGCTGTAGCCTTTACCGTACCGTGAGTAATGGGGGTTGGTCCGGAAGTCCACAGAAGGCGCTGCTAGCTAATGGTAGCACTAATACGACAGCAATGCAACAAACCCCTGATCCTCTCTGGTCGGGGTCACACAATCGTGTAGCTCGCCCTTTTTCTGCATCCGAACCCAGCTCACGAGTTCAGTCCCCATCTCCCTCTCCAACCCTTGCCTCATTCACTCGTCTCTGCTCCCCACCTCCTCAACATAATTACTCCTCCCCGATGGCGAACAAACCTCCCCACCCCCGGAGTACACGGGTAGGTGCCAGTTCCCATAATCCACTCGGGCTCACTTTGGAGCTACCAAGGACCTCTTCCGCAAGTTCAGCATTTGGGCTGTCTTCGTCATGCCTAAGCCCTCGGATCCTCTCCCCGCCTCCTATTGGCGTGTCAGTGAATGCTTGGACAAATAATGTTGCAGCACCTCAACCCAGAAACCCTCGATATGCTTCCGCCTCTCCCTCTCTTTCCTTTTCATCCTCATTAGGCTCACCAACACTGGAGAATGCCTCTTTCCCCATTTCTTCTTTGCGTACTTCCAGAGCATCTTCCCCTTCTGCAACCTGTCCTCCTGCAACCTCCCAAACCCTCCGTAGGTCTTTCTCCTCCAACCTGGCAGACAGATCCCCTAGCCCAGCCCGGAGCAACCCTAGTGGACTGCGCCGCTCTTGGGCAGACAGCAGCCGCAGGTCCCTTGGTTTCAGTGGTAGTGGCCGAGGGTCCTTTGACCAGCAGGAGTCCTGTCCAACCAGTCCAAGGAGTGGGTGGTCCTCGTACGGCAGCTCACCATCCTGCCTCAGCCCTCGAGCTGGGCTTCAATCCCCACTGTCACCTGGCAGGCTCACCCCAGGGAAGGGCACCCTTGGTGGGCAGCATTTCACCAGTGTGCCCTGGCCAGACGTACGAGAGCTTTCAAACAAATATAATGGAACTGATAGTCTCGATTCAAGTGCCACTTCCACCATCATCGCCTCCCCTCCTGCTCCTCTCTCCTCACTCTCCCACACCCTCCTCTCCTCTCCTGTTCCATCGGACAGACAAACAGAATGGGGAGACCCAGAGCTAGAAGAGGGTAACTGTCGTAGCCAGCTGATCTGCGCCTACGTTGCCCGGCCCTCCTGTGTACAAAATCTCTCTTCCTCGTGCATGGTTCTCTCTTCCTCAGACATGACATCCCCTCCACCTGCATGCTACCAACACCACAACTTCCAATCCACAACGCCTCCCCTACCTTCAAACCCTTCCCCCTTGCCCTTGAGCTCATCACCACTACCATTCGCCCATTCATCTCCTACCAAACAGGGGAACCAGAAGACCAGTTATGCCACCACGGTTAACCTCCAAATTGCTGGAAGTGGCCGAATAACCTCCTTCAGCACCGCACAAGTTAGCCTGACCCAAACCCTGCAGGGTGGAGCCGAAGCCAGAGGACCGGGACAGGGGCAGATGACGAGGAGAGTAAGCATCAATGGACTTTCACACCTTCCTTCCCCTCTTCCTCAGAGCTGTAACAGGCTATGAAAGAGAGAAGTCTTTCTTTCATGGCTGTTCAAGACAAGAAGGGTCAAAAGTAAAGGTAATGGAAAGAACAAGACATCAGAAAAGATGTGCACTTGGGAATTTACCTCAGAGACACAAATGATGCATCATAAGTTGTTGTGTAACTGCTGGTTTCAGTTGGCCCAGGTGTCCAGAGCTGTTCGCTGGCTTGTCATGAACCATAAATCCCTGTAACTCCACAAGTCCTCCTTGCTGAAAATGACCTTTATCAAATGGCAAAGCATGGGGGACTTCAACTTGGGAAAAAGTTCACATTTGAGGGACGTAATGAATGTTGTCAACCATATTCGACACTGATTCCCCACAGCGTGATGGGATGCATTTGGGGTCGGATGTAATGCAGACTAAACATTTAATCTTGGGAGCTTTTGGAAAAGCTTTGTATCCTTGCATTGAACAGGTGACCTTTCATGAATGGACATTCAACCACCACACAGCTTGTATTTTTAGATCTGGGCTAATGACTTTGAATTGGATGCCAATGGAATTGCCAAAGGAATTGCTTTGAAGATCCTAATATTGTAAAAAGTAAAGAAATACATTGCGATCAATGTAAATAAATCACCCACCGATGGATGTGATGAATTTGTGAATGCGCCAGTCCAACACTCTGATAACACATCTGATCTGAAGTCTGTTCAGTGCTCAGTTCGCTTTTTGAACGTCTCTGGACTCTTTCTGTGGATGCGCTGACATTTTTGAGGAACAATTAATTTGACAAACTTTTGTAATACACGCTTAAATCAGTAACTTTTATCTTAACATTTATTGAGCTGGAGTACATTCTTTTTTTTGCTAATCCTGCAAACACAGACACGTTGAAAGTCGAGTGTCCGACCAGTGCTGTATGCAATCGTAGTTACTTATTGTATTATTATTATTTTGGTATGTTTGTTTGCTGTTTTTTCTATTTTTTTCTTTTATATTCTGTTGAACAAACATTTCAGGCTATCTGAGGCCAGTGTTTAAGGTTGGTGATAACTGTGGTTATTAATAATCTATCTTTTTAACCATTTTATAATTCTTTTTATTTTATTGTTTATTTATGAGGTTAGTCTTATTCTCTTTGGCACTTATTATCCTTAAAGTAATGTCGGTATTTTGCACAGTGTCCTCAGCTTTTGGGTGCATGCTTCAAAGTGTGTGTGTGAGTGTTTGTGCATGTGTGTATATGAAAATGACGCGTCTGGTAAATTCTCCTTTAACTTCAGACCAGGCCAATATCCATGTGTTTTGAATGCTGTGTCTGTTCCCATATTGATGTACGTAGTTGGTTCATTGAGTTTACTCTCTCTTGTGTTGTCAGTGCCCTTCAGAGAACTCCACTTGGTTTTCAAAAGTTGTAAAGGAACGTCATTAGGTGGAAAATACAGAATAGGATGAAAGGTTTTACAGGTGACGTATGGACTCTTTCGTTAACAGTTGATGATTAATGCAAAAGGCTTACAGTGTTCAATTTATGTTTGCCAATTAAGCAAGGCAAGGCATCTTTATTTGTATATAGCACATATCAGCAACAAGTGCTTTACATAAAACATAAAAGAGCAGTTCAAAACATTTGTTAAAGAGAATATAAAAACAGCTAAAACAGAATAAGACAGGTATGAAAAACAGGACTTAAACTTACAGTGTAGTGTAATAACAGAACAATTACTTAAAGAAAGGCAGTATCAAAAATAATCATCCTCACCTTTGATTTAAAGAACTGAGAGTTGTGGCAGAGGTGCAGTTTTCTGGGAGTTTGTTTCAGACTCTGGGGACAGAAAGCAGCTCCGTCCCCGACCGCCTGAGAGGTCTTTACGCTTCTTAAGGTCTTTTCAGACGGGGAGCGATTGTCACGCAGGCAATCCCGTAAAATTGTCAAGTTCGTGCTTGTCACACGCACACCCGCTGCAACAGTTGAATTGTCTTGAACTTCCCTGCGCGAGCGGACATAGACTGTGGGGTTTTTGCTTGTCAGACGGCACAAGACTGGATTTATAGGGTAACGTCACGTTTGAACTTAAAAGAGGCTATAGAATTACAACTATGCTAATTTAGCTAAATTTAGCTATGAACAGTAACAGCCTGTGGCTAACAAAGACTAGGATTGCCACTATTTGTTATGAATTGACCTGTGATTAGTAGAGGTGTGACGAGATCTCGTCCCGCGAGAACTGTGACAAGACTTCTCATCGAGGTAAAAATGGTCTCGCGATATTGGTCACAAGTGCAGAGCAGCAGCCAGTAGACGGAGTCTGACGGCGTTATTATGGATCCCACGAAGCAGCCCGATTGGTCGGGGTTAGGCCCCCTGCACACTGGCTGCGTGGCGTGAGCGTGTCAGCTGCGTGGCATGTCTGTTTTTATTTTGGCTCCCATGGTAACAGGTTAGAGCTTGCACACGCACGTATCAGGCGCAGCTCGAGCCGTGCCAAAAACGCGTGCTTGCTAGAAATAGGACCGACGCCTATTTTTCACGCGACACGCAAGCGTGTTGGAAGTGTTTCCAGGTAAAATAGAATACGAAAAGATGTTTATATGTCATTTTGACACAAATACATATTAATAAATGACATTTTGATGTTTGAAAGTCTCGAGGTTTTGACATAAATGCAGATATAAATGTCATTTAAAAAAGAAAATAATAAATAATCGATTTTCAAATATTGCACCTGTCAATGCAGAACGAAATATTCTGCAGCCTATTTTGCCGTCAATACTTCCACAACGTTGTCTTTGCTGTAATCAAATTAGTATATATTTATGTTTATGATTAACATACATGTGTACAGACAAGGCTAGACACATTTCTGGCGTGCAAAGACATAGAAAACGCCACGCAACTGACACGCAACAGACACGCAACAGAAATGCCACGCTCACGCCACGCAGCCAGTGTGCAGGAGGCCTTAGACATTGACCTGGAGTAATTAAGGTTAGGATAGCCGACTGGTCAGGGGATAGGACCTGAACAAACTGGGTTACACTACAGTGTGCAAGCATGGATGCCTGGCCAATAGTAGTGTGTGAATGCTATTGAAGGGTGGGACTTGCCTAGAAGTTGCGTGGGTCCCATAATAACGCAGTCTGGCCTGGTAGGTCTTATAATACATCCAGCTTTGAAGATGGGTCTGGCTTGGCCCTCTAAATTAGCCCCCTCCCAACTTTAAAATGTAATACAAACACTTACATACAAACCTCTTCAAAAATTTAAAGAAAGGCTGTAAAATGTCACAAAACGTCGGGCCAAATATAAAAAAAGAAAGAAAGAAAACAGTGTGTGGTTTCTGCAGGGCGCTGGTGACAAACTGGAGAGAACATAATGTTTTGGGGGAACGGGTAAAAAGGGAAATATTACATCTTCATTCAGTAGCCGTCATGGAGTCAGTGAGATGTACGGATAATAAAAGTATGTGGTGCAAAATCAAAACAAAGTCTGCTTTTTATTTACTCAACTCTTGTGTGCCTAACTGCAGCTAACGAGCCTGGTTGACACCAGACCCTTCTCAGTTGTAACTGAGAATGGGTCTGGGGAAGCTTCATTCACAGCCCATTTCCAACGGACGCCGCTCTGGGCGCATGGGATAGTCCTTCAACCAATCAGACCAACGATCCAGGGGACGTAGCAGCGACAGCGGCATCAACGGGTTTGGTAGTCGGCATGTTGAATGTTAACAAAAAGCTGCTTGCCATCGCTGCGCTATCGTCATCGTGTAAAGTCCGCCTCAACAGTTGTGATTGGTGTAAAGTCCGCCTCAACGGTTGCGATTGGTGTAAAACCCGCCTCAACGGTTGTGATTGGTGTAAAGCCCGCCTCAACGGTTGTGATAGGTGTATAGCCCGCCTCAACTGTTGTGATTGGTGTAAAGCCCGCCTCAACAGTTGTGATTGGTGTAGAGCCCGCCTCAACGGTTGTGATTGGTGTATAGCCCGCCTCAACGGTTGTGATTGGTGTACAGCCCGCCTCAACTGTTGTGATTGGTGTAAAGCCCGCCTCAACGGTTGTGATAGGTGTATAGCCTGCCTCAACTGTTGTGATTGGTGTAAAGCCCGCCTCAACAGTTGTGATTGGTGTAGAGCCCGCCTCAACGGTTGTGATTGGTGTATAGCCCGCCTCAACGGTTGTGATTGGTGTATAGCCCGCCTCAACTGTTGTGATTGGTGTAAAGCCCGCCTCAACGGTTGTGATAGGTGTATAGCCCGCCTCAACTGTTGTGATTGGTGTAAAGCCCGCCTCAGCAGTTGTGATTGGTGTATAGCCCGCCTCAACTGTTGTGATTGGTGTAAAGCCCACCTCAACTGTTGTGATAGGTGTAAAGCAACGGGTGATTGGTGATTGGTGCCTCGATTTGGAAAAATTGGAAATGGGCTTGAATGGGCTCTTGGTCAGACTGACTTGCAGAGCAAATCTCAAATTTGCTGGAAGTTCGTCAGGGTTTTCCCAGGCTAGCAGCTAACAGAGCTGTGACGAAAAGAAAGTTAAAGGATATAATATATTTCTTTGACTGTTTTCTGTGAACTGTCTTTTGTTAACTACATGCACACAGCGGTGGAAGAAGTATTCAGATAATTTACTTCAGTAGAAGTACATATACCACACAGTAAAAATACTGTTACGAGTGAAAGTCCTGAAAGTAGAAAGTGGCATGAAAAGAAAAGACTACAAGTAAATTACAAGTACCTCAAACTTGTACGTAAGCACAGTACTTGAGTAAATGTACTTAGTTACATTCCACCATGAAGAAGTATTCAGATCATTTACCCCAGTAGAAGTACATATACCTATATATTCCTGTCTCTTTGTGTCTTTGTTTTTCTTTGTCTCTTTCCTTTCTCTCCAACCAGTTGTGTGTTTAATGGTTTCATCATGTCAGCTGGACTTGTAGCCGTTATATTGTTGGCTAGTTTCATTCATAATAAAACATCAGATTTTATAAACTACATTTGTTTTGTGTGCAGGAATCTTAATGCGTAAAGTAACTAGTAACTAAAGCTGTAACAGATGAATGTAGTGGAGTAAAAAGTACAATATTTCTCTCTGAAATGTAGCGGAGTACAAGTAGAAAGTGGCATGAAAAGAAAAGACTAAAAGTAAATTACAAGTACTTCAAACTTGTACGTAAGCACAGTACTTGAGTAAATGTACTTAGTTACATTCCACCACCGCATGCACATTTTTTTTCTATGTGTGTTTTATCTTGTCAGTCGTCTGACTCCACACCCTGCCCTCTGGGTTACATACAGGCCGCAATTAGCTGTCAAATACTAGTGGTAAAATACTGAGTTACACAGCCACGAATCGCACTTTGGATTGCACAACTTCCTACCGATTGTATAGATAAGATAAAGTCGTATATATATATAGATTTCTGCAGTCAGATACCAGTGCCTAAAGTCACCAACAGCCCTCCCAACAGAGTGAACTACGGTGCACTGAAAACTTGACTGTGAGTTTGATGTTTCTGCAGGTATTTGATCTTATCATGTGCGACTTAGTTTCAGTTTTGCGCTGCACTCTACGTGAAGACTTTGACCGTGGCTTTTGGTCCCTGCTTTGATTTCTCCCACTGACCTGCAGTTCATTCTGCGGCTGTCCTCCTCGCTGGAACGTTCTCAAGGTACAGTAACAGCTTAACTTGTCTTTATTTCTTAGGTTTTGATGGGAACTGCTACTGGTTTTCAACTCTGAGCTGCTTCACACATGCACAATCCACAGATTTACAATCACAAAAGGCTTAATATGAAAAAAAAGTAGGACTGGGGAAGATAACATATGGGGAGAACTAAAAAGCATTTACTCAATTTTGCAGTAATTGTAATTTACTTGATTATTTCCATGCTACGACCAAGGGGGAAGGTTACCTCCCCTTTCTCCTCCCCTTTCTCTGCTTTGCCCGCCCAGAGAATTTGGCCCGCCCATGAGAAAGAGAGAGACATCATGGCTTGAAAACAAGCAAAGCATGGCAGTTGGTCAAGGCCACCCACCCCCCCTCCACCTTGCCCCCCCCTCTCTCCTCCTCAATAGCATTTAAAGCTACAGACACAGAAATGGCACATCCTAAGGAAAGCTCATTGTGGGACTGGCTCTAGTGGCTGTAATTCTGCACCAAGGCTGAATTTTGGGACTTCAGATACAGTATTAGGGGACCACTAAGGTCTATATAAAGAGACTTCAGATACAGTATTAGGGGACCACTAAGGTCTATATAAAGAGACTTCAGATACAGTATTAGGGGACCACTAAGGTCTATATAAAAGAGACTTCAGATACAGTATTAGGGGACCACTAAGGTCTATATAAAGAGACTTCAGATACAGTATTAGGGGACTTTATACTTCTACTGCATTACATCTCAGAGCGAAATATTGTACTTTTTAGCAGCACATATAATATTAAATGAAGTTAACTGTTGACACAATACAGTAAGGTGAGATATTTAAATTAGCTGATACATGGTTAAACCTCATTGGCTCTTACCAGCGTATCTCCGTGTGTACGTCGTCCACAGCTATCCCACCAGTCAGTCCCAAAACGTCCCAGTTAGAGAGGAAATGCCCTAAACATATTCTTCGTAAATCTTTACAATCATTTCCTGAAAGAACCAAGCAGACCTGCCTTGTTGCACTATAAGTTTCTTTAAAACTTGACATTTTCAGCGCGTAGCTCGCTAGCTTTAAGTTTATTATGTATGCCCTTAAGCACAGCAACTCTTCCTGGGGTCCACATTTAAAAACATACATTAAACATTACTCAACACATATAAGCATAACTTAAGCTAGCTAAGCTAGCTTTACGTTTGTTGTTGTTTCCCGAAGCGAAGGGATTTTAAGAACGGCGACACAGAGAGCAGAAGAAGAGGGAGACATGTCTAGAAAAAGTCTGAAGAATCAACACATTCTCGCTCCCATCTCGTAAAATACGGACGCTTGGTCAGGTGCCTTTGTCGTCGTTATTGAAAGTCTAAAAGTCTCCTTTGGCGTCATATAACGCACTTTAACTAAACGCGCTTGGTCTGGACTATTGGCGTCCCTTTTGACGCAGTTAGGTTAAGGAAAAGCTTGTGGGTGGGTTTACGCTTCCGTGACACGCGGGAATAACTGGACAGTTAAAGAAGAAAGCGACTTTAGGAAGCACGTGGGACACAAACCCCGGTCTGAGTGAAAGTCCTGTGTTTGACCTATCCACCACCCCAACCAACCTCCTTACGCAGAATTTCGTCCTTACATAAGATAATACTTTGTCTGTTACACAAGGGTTACAGAACATTGTCTTTGACAAGGCTCCAGTCACAAAGAGACATTCACACAGACATACAAAAACAAGACATGGGGGTGTTAAAGGTCCCATGGCATGAAAATGTCACTTTATGAGGTTTTGTTAACATTAATATGAGTTCCCCCAGCCTGCCTATGGTCCCCCAGTGGCTAGAAATGGTGATAGGTGTAAACCGAGCCCTGGGTATCCTGCTCTGCCTTTGAGAAAATGAAAGCTCAGATGGGCCGATCTGGAATCTTCCCTTTATGACGTCATAAGGGGAAAGGTTACCTCCCCTTTCTCTGGTTTGCCCGCCCAGAGAATTTGGCCCACCCATGAGAAAGAGAGAGACATCATGGCTTGAAAACAAGCAAAGCATGGCAGTTGGTCAAGGCCACACCCCCACCCTCCACCTTGCCCCCCCCTCTCCTCCTCAATAGCATTTAAAGCTACAGACACAGAAATGGCACATCCTAAGGAAAGATCATTGTGGGACTGGCTCTAGTGGCTGTAATTCTGCACCAAGGCTGAATTTTGGGACTTCAGATACAGTATTAGGGGACCACTAAGGTCTATATAAAGAGACTTCAGATACAGTATTAGGGGACCACTAAGGTCTATATAAAGAGACTTCAGATACAGTATTAGGGGACCACTAAGGTCTATATAAAGAGACTTCAGATACAGTATTAGGGGACCACTAAGGTCTATATAAAAGAGACTTCAGATACAGTATTAGGGGACCACTAAGGTCTATATAAAAGAGACTTCAGATACAGTATTAGGGGACCACTAAGGTCTATATAAAAGAGACTTCAGATACAGTATTAGGGACCACTAAGGTCTATATAAAAGCATCCAAAGAGCACCATGTCATGGGACCTTTAAGGTATCAGCTGACTGTGGTGGTCATTTTGTGTTGTTCAATATGGCTATTGCAGAGGGGATGAAGGATTTCTTGTAGAGGTTTTTTCAGGCCAGTGGACCTTAAAACGCCTGCCTGATGGTAATAGCTGGAAGGAGTGATGAGGGGGTGAGAGGGGTCCTCTGTGATCAGGTTGGCTTTCCTGATCACTGAGCGTCTGTACAGCTCAGATGGGGGGGATGGGGTGAGCCAGTTATTTTGGCAGCGGGATTCACTATACGTGAGGGTCTTGGTTTGTATTTGAGTTGGTTGCAGTGTTGGGTGTAACACGTTACAGTAATGTAACTACTTTTTTGGGTAAAAAGTAGTGTAACACGTTACTACTGAAAATTTGGTAACGAAACATATTTCCTTTTTCAATTCAGCGCAACGTTACTTTTCCCAGGGACAGATTTGACAGCGACAGTTGCCTTGTCAGTGTGTGACAGAGGCTGGTAGCAGAGCAATCATGGCAAGGGAGAAGCAGCCAAAGCTAACTTTTGAGAGCGTGTTAAGCTTCGTGGCTTTTTGCTGGACGGCGCTCTGAGCCAGGCAGACACAAAGCTGACAACCTCACAGATGGATGTGGTGGAGACGGCCTCATACATACACGCAGCGGACCGCTGTGGACTTGTGTCGGTTGCACAGACACGCAAGGATTTCCAGAAAAGAGGCTGCATGTGTCTACGACAATGCACGGACCCTCGTGGCTGCGCGACCGGTACAAGTCGATACAGACATTACATAGTATACATTAACACCGTGTAACGCCGATGACCTGCTGATGTGCATTCAACCCGAGCTGGACTCGTTCATAATGAATCAGCCGTCATTCTGTGAGGAGAGAATCCAGCCTGCGGTGGAGTTCAGACACTTCACTGATAAACCAGAGATTGGCTTTATGGTCAAAGATAGTTTTTGTATAATTAACTTCAGTCTCTGCCAGAGACGCCTGCTTTTAAACGTAATGTGAAAGTAACAAGTAAAGTAAAAAGTTACTTTCCATAGGGGGTAACTAAGTAAAGTAACATCACTTTTTTTAAGAAGTAACGAGTAACGAGCAAACTACTTTTTAAAAGTAACTTCCCCAACACTGGTTGGTTGTACCAGGAAGAGATATTGAAAGTGAGAACTGATTCAATGAGTGAGCAGTATAAACCAAAGTTAACATGTCCTTGCTGATCTGAAAAGTTCAGAGTTTTCTGAGCAGGTGGAGACGTTGTTGTGCTTTTTTATATGTTGTGTCTTTGTGTTGTGAGAAGGACAGGGTTTTCAGCCGACATGTGACTCAGAGACCATGTGGTCTTGTACAAGGGATGATTCATTGTTTATTATTTGAAGGATTGCGTTTCGTTAAACATATTGTGTTTAGCTATAGTTTAGAAGTCATCTGCCCAGCTGCTGCCTCAGTGTCTGCCCAGACACTAGCCTCAGCCTCAATGAACAATATGAACTTGTGAACTTTTTCTCATTCCCGGGAATGAATGGACTTTTCTATCAGTTTAACCCTTTCTCCCATGAACTGTACGGTCCTTGGTTGCTCTAAAGATCGGGTCGACCCGATCGTCAGACAAAAAGGGGGACTGTTGGGACCACCCAGGAGTGAGTTAAACATATTTTTCAAGCAAAGGGTTTTCAGACAACATGTAACTCAGAGACCATGTGGTCTTTCTAAACACAGGATCTTGGCCTACGGTAGAGTCCACATCCCTTGCTCCAAACTCCTAAATGAAGAAAAGTAGATAGGAAGAGTAAAATGGCGTCAGGGAGGGGCCTGCAGATAAGGTTCGACACCTTCAGCTTCACTTTGATTCTCCCATTGGTTCAGAGGTACCATAAAACCAGCATGGAGCCAGGTCTGGTGGCCTGAGCTATAAAACATCACGTCAACCCCCACTTCTCGTCTTTGCCCTGTGACTTTGTTCACTACAGCATGACACACAGAAATCTCAGCTTTCCACCTAAACTCCGGTTGAAGACAGGTCAGCACGACACAAGTTTGTGCGAAAATAGATAATCCACTTTATCTCTCGGTGTTCTGAAAGAACACTACTGGATCCTATTTATCCGTTTTATTTCTGTGGAAATCCATGGACAGGAACAAACGGACTGAACACACAGTAAGAAGGCTTACGTCTGGGCAGAGATAAATAGTGTGTTTTATTAATGAGTAATTTGCTACTGCTGCTATTTTGTGTTACCATTAATGTGATCTGATTAATACAGAGCTACTGCTGCGCGTGTAATTTATTAATCTAGGATTGTGACCGCTGAGTTAAATCTATTCTGTGAATGTACTCTGATCACGGTGCATTGTTGATATGTTGTGTTGAATATGTAGCTAGCTTGGGTGACCTGTAAATGCTACATTGTTAGCTCCTTCCACGGAGTTTAGGTGCTGTACACCAGAGTGGTTATAATGAACGTCCCCTCAGTCAGACAAAATTCTCAGTTCTACTATCTCTGTATGGATGATATGATGTATAACAGCTGTATACTACTATCCCTGTATGGATGTGATATTATTTCTATCTTTGTTGTCGGTCTGACTCAAGTTAAACTCTTGAACAAACAACAAACAATGAATGCCACAGAACTTTCTTTTACTATCCAGTTTGATCAGTTATAACGGAAAAAGAAGATAAATTATACTACTAAACTACTTTAACGTTGATTTTCTTTAGAGCTTTATTACATGGTATCAGATCGGTGCATAAACTCCAGTACTTCCCGATACCGATACCAGCGTTTTAGGCAGATAGGAGGTTACAGACTTCCCTCTCCATACATTTGCACAGCACAGAAGTTAGTGCCACTGGTCTGTAGTCCTTTAGGACCTTAGCAGGTGCCTTTTTGGGGATTGAAATGATGGTGGATTCCCTCCACTGGTCAGGGACACAGCCAGAGTCCAGGAGGTGTTGGAACAGCCTGTTGAGACTTAGCAGGTATGGCAACTTAGCTGAATGGAACAATCTTTCAGCACCCTGCCTCTAAGCCTGCCAGGGCCAGAGGCAGTGTGGAGGTGGGTGTTGTGCTGCCCCCCATTGAAACGGGTGAAGAAGACGTCCAATTTCTCCGCAAGAGTTGGGTCTGGGCAGGCAGCCCCTGCAGGCTTGGCTGTTCTGCCCATCATGATGTTCAATCCTTGCCATGCTTCGCTCGCATTCCAAGAAATTAACTTCTGCTCCACCTTGGTCTTAAAATCAATCTTAGTCAACTTGGCGTTCTTCCTAAAGTCTTTCTCCAGTTCCCTCACCCTGAGTTTATCTCCTTCCAAAAGCCTTCTTCTTCTGGACCAGGCAGATTTTCATGTCCTTCTTAACCCATTTTTTATTGTTTGGGAATATACTTATTTGTTTGATGGGCGTTACAGTATCCTCACAGAATAAAATGTAGGAGGTAAGTAGGTCTGTTAAAAAGTTAAAATCATTGTCACTATCGTACACGCTGAAGGGCGCTTTTTTCGTCACTTCAGACGCTGACAGCCACTGACAGCCACTGTCTTTTCAACCCGTTCTCATTCCGAACTCGTAAAATAAGGACGTTTGGACAGTGGCTGTCAGTGTCTGATGTGACGAAAAAGGCGTCTTTCAGCGTGTTTGTGTAACGCACCGGGGAGAGCAGCAGTTAGATAGGATTTAGTGAGGAGTATGTAAGGAGGTTGGTTGGGGGGGTGGATGGGTCAAACACAGGACTTACACCAGGAGAGCAGGGTTCGCGTCCCGCTTGTCACGCTTGCTATAGTCGTTTTTTTCTTTCCTCCCGCGTGTCACAGAACTGTACGCCCACTCACGACCTTTTCCTTAACATAACTGCGTCAAAAGGGACGGCAATAGTCCCGACCGAACGCGTTTACTTAAAGCGTTAAAGGGACGGCAATAGTCCCGACCAAGCGCGTTTACTTATAGCGCTAAAGGAGACTTTCAGCGTCAATAAGAACGACAAAGGCACCTGACCAAGCGTCCGTATTTTAAGAGATGAGTGTGAGAATGTGTTGCAACAGATCGAAACCAGCTCGACACATACTTGCAATGACGGTATTTAATTACATTTATGTTTTTTAGGTGGCTGTGATGTAGTGCTCACTTATACAATCATATTCGCTGCAGTAGATATGAAATGCGACCTGAAAATCGCCAGTAATATGTTTGTGATTGTGTGAGGAATCTGGCAAGAGAGAGGCAGGCAAAAACTGCTGTATACACAATATACGGAAACCAGTTATGCCGTTTTTCCATCACATGGTACATGCTCGACTCGCCTCGACTCTACTCGCCTAATTTATTTTTTGTCCATTCTGATAAAAAGTCCCTGGTAGCTGCTAACAGGTACTTTTTTAGTCTCACCTCCGTCGAGGTTCCCAGCGAGCTGAGGCGATACCAACAGGTGACGTGAAAACCTGCAGACTCCTGATTGGTCGGAGAGAATCGTCACTAATCACTGCGTCATCATTGCTATAGCGACAGACGGGGGTGTCCTGAACAAACCCGACATTTATAAATAGTTTAGCCAGCTGTGTGTCTTCTGGCAAACAGCCACATGCCGAGAATCAAAAACACTACACACCTTCCACGTTCTGTGTGTGCGTCGCGTTAGGTCACGGCAGTTTTCTGCGGCGTCGCTGTGACAACCAGCCACGCTCGCCTCATGCATGAAGCGGTACTAAATCTGCAATGGAGAAAGGAGGACGGGACACAGCGGTTGAGCCGAGTAGAGCTGGTACTATAAGCGCAATTAGTTTGGAATCCAGTAGGGACACAACACCGGCATTGAAGCCTGTGTTATTTTATTTTATAGTCATACCTGAGACTAGGCAATATAATAAACCCTCAGTTACAACATGTCGACATGATGAAAAGGGCAGAGGATTACAGTAATTACAGTGCATCCTGAGGGGAACATGAATGATGAACATTTCATCACAATAAATCCAACAGACGTTGAGATAATTGAGTCTGGAGCCAAGTGGACCGACAGACGATCCTTCATGCTGCTAGCTTGGCTAAAAACTGAATTTGATACGTTCACACCATTTCGCGACTTGGCAGTTACCTTCGTTCAAACATTTCCTCATTATTTTGAGTCAAAAGATATGTCTTCTATCTTTAACGATGTGTTTAGACTGGAAGAAATAAGAGTCTTCATGCCGTTTGTTCTGTTTTTTAATCTGTTCTTGGTGATACATGATGAGTCCTCCTCTTTTCGTCTTCCTCCTACGCCTTAAATGAAACTCAGATGATTTCCTGTTGGTTAGGGCGGAGATTGATTCTTCAGAAAAACATCACATCTCGTATTAAGGAGCAACACTATCTACCAAAAATAGCCCTGGAATTTGCAGAGGAGTATTTAACTGGAGTCTGTTTCTGCCAAACATTTTGCTTGGTAAAGGCATTACTTGTAATCAAAGAACTGGAATGAAATGCAAAATACAACTTTAGAATATGGTAGTATGTAGAGAGACAACAGTAGAGAGTAGTATGAAGAGAGACAACGATAGTAGTATGTAGAGAGACGGTAGAGAGTAGTATGAAGAGAGACAACAGTAGAGAGTAGTATGTAGAGAGACAACGATAGTAGTATGTAGAGAGACAACAGTAGAGAGTAGTATGTAGAGAGACAACAGTAGAGAGTAGTATGTAGAGAGACAACGATAGTAGTATGTAGAGAGACAACAGTAGATAGTAGTATGTAGAGAGACAACGATAGTAGTATGTAGAGAGACAACAGTAGAGAGTAGTATGTAGAGAGAAAACAGTAGATAGTAGTATGAAGAGAGACAACAGTAGAGAGTAGTATGTAGAGAGACAACGATAGTAGTATGTAGAGAGACAACAGTAGATAGTAGTATGTAGAGAGACAACGATAGTAGTATGTAGAGAGACAACGATAGTAGTATGTAGAGAGACAACGATAGTAGTATGTAGAGAGACAACAGTAGAGAGTAGTATGAAGAGAGACAACAGTAGAGAGTAGTATGTAGAGAGACAACGATAGTAGTATGTAGAGAGACGGTAGAGAGTAGTATGAAGAGAGACAACAGTAGAGAGTAGTATGTAGAGAGACAACGATAGTAGTATGTAGAGAGACGGTAGAGAGTAGTATGAAGAGAGACAACAGTAGAGAGTAGTATGTAGAGAGACAACGATAGTAGTATGTAGAGAGACAACAGTAGAGAGTAGTATGAAGAGAGACAACGATAGTAGTATGTAGAGAGACAACAGTAGATAGTAGTATGTAGAGAGACAACGATAGTAGTATGTAGAGAGACAACAGTAGAGAGTAGTATGTAGAGAGACAACAGTAGATAGTAGTATGAAGAGAGACAACAGTAGAGAGTAGTATGTAGAGAGACAACGATAGTAGTATGTAGAGAGACAACAGTAGATAGTACTATGTAGAGAGACAACGATAGTAGTATGTAGAGAGACAACAGTAGATAGTAGTATGAAGAGAGACAACAGTAGAGAGTAGTATGTAGAGAGACAACGATAGTAGTATGTAGAGAGACGGTAGAGAGTAGTATGAAGAGAGACAACAGTAGAGAGTAGTATGTAGAGAGACAACGATAGTAGTATGTAGAGAGACGGTAGAGAGTAGTATGAAGAGAGACAACAGTAGAGAGTAGTATGTAGAGAGACAACGATAGTAGTATGTAGAGAGACGGTAGAGAGTAGTATGAAGAGAGACAACAGTAGAGAGTAGTATGTAGAGAGACAATGATAGTAGTATGTAGAGAGACGGTAGAGAGTAGTATGAAGAGAGACAACAGTAGAGAGTAGTATGTAGAGAGACAACAGTAGAGAGTAGTATGTAGAGAGACAACGATAGTAGTATGAAGAGAGACAACAGTAGATAGTAGTATGTAGACAGACAACGATAGTAGTATGTAGAGAGACAACAGTAGAGAGTAGTATGTAGAGAGACAACAGTAGATAGTAGTATGAAGAGAGACAACAGTAGAGAGTAGTATGTAGAGAGACAACGATAGTAGTATGTAGAGAGACGGTAGAGAGTAGTATGAAGAGAGACAACAGTAGAGAGTAGTATGTAGAGAGACAACGATAGTAGTATGTAGAGAGACGGTAGAGAGTAGTATGAAGAGAGACAACAGTAGAGAGTAGTATGTAGAGAGACAACAGTAGAGAGTAGTATGTAGAGAGACAACGATAGTAGTATGTAGAGAGACAACAGTAGATAGTAGTATGTAGAGAGACAACGATAGTAGTATGTAGAGAGACAACAGTAGAGAGTAGTATGTAGAGAGACAACAGTAGATAGTAGTATGAAGAGAGACAACAGTAGAGAGTAGTATGTATAGAGACAACAGTAGAGAGTAGTATGTAGAGAGACAACAGTAGATAGTAGTATGAAGAGAGACAACAGTAGAGAGTAGTATGTAGAGAGACAACGATAGTAGTATGTAGAGAGACGGTAGAGAGTAGTATGAAGAGAGACAACAGTAGAGAGTAGTATGTAGAGAGACAACGATAGTAGTATGTAGAGAGACGGTAGAGAGTAGTATGAAGAGAGACAACAGTAGAGAGTAGTATGTAGAGAGACAACGATAGTAGTATGTAGAGAGACGGTAGAGAGTAGTATGAAGAGAGACAACAGTAGAGAGTAGTATGTAGAGAGACAACGATAGTAGTATGTAGAGAGACGGTAGAGAGTAGTATGAAGAGAGACAACAGTAGAGAGTAGTATGTAGAGAGACGGTAGAGAGTAGTATGAAGAGAGACAACAGTAGAGAGTAGTATGTGGAGAGACAACGGTAGAGAGTAGTATGTAGAGAGACAACGGTAGAGAGTAGTATGTAGAGAGACAACGGTAGAGAGTAGTATGTAGAGAGACAACGGTAGAGAGTAATATGTATAGAGACAACGGTAGAGAGTAGTATGTAGAGAGACGACGGTAGAGAGTAGTATGTAGAGAGTAGAATGTAGAGAGTAGTATGTAGAGAGACAACAGTAGAGAGTAGTATGAAGAGAGACAACAGTAGAGAGTAGTATGTAGAGAGACAACGGTAGAGAGTAGTACGTAGAGAGACAACAGTAGAGAGTAGTATGAAGAGAGACAACAGTAGAGAGTAGTATGTAGAGAGACAACAGTAGAGAGTAGTATGTAGAGAGACAACGGTAGAGAGTAGTATGTAGAGAAACAACGATAGTAGTATGTAGAGAGACAACAGTAGAGAGTAGTATGAAGAGAGACAACAATAGTAGTATGTAGAGAGACAACGATAGAGAGTAGTATGTACAGAGACAACGGTAGAGAGTAGTACGTAGAGAGACAACGATAGTAGTATGTAGAGAGACAACGATAGAGAGTAGTATGTAGAGAGACAACGGTAGAGAGTAGTATGTAGAGAGACAACGGTAGAGAGTAGTATGTAGAGAGACAACGGTAGAGAGTAGTATGTAGAGAGACAACGATAGAGAGTAGTATGTAGAGAGTAGAATGTAGAGAGTAGTATGTAGAGAGTAGTACGTAGAGAGACAACAGTTGAGAGTAGTACGTAGAGAGACAACAGTAGAGAGTAGTATGTAGAGAGACAACAGTAGAGAGTAGTATGTAGAGAGACAACAGTAGAGAGTAGTATGTAGAGAGACAACAGTAGAGAGTAGTACGTAGAGAGATAACGGTAGAGAGTAGTATGTAGAGAGTAGTATGTAGAGAGACAACAGTAGAGAGTAGTATGTAGAGAGACAACAGTAGAGAGTAGTACGTAGAGAGATAACGGTAGAGAGTAGTATGTAGAGAGTAGTATGTAGAGAGATAACGGTATGAAAGACCGAAATTCCACGTAGGGAGACTGGTTGGGGGGGTGGATGGGTCAAACAACACAGGAATTCACCCGGGACACCGGGGTTTGTACCCCGGGTGTCATTTTTCCTAAACCCAACTGTCCCGCTGTTGTCCCGCATGTCACGTAAACATACCTTTTATAAGCCCACTCACCATCTTTTCCTTAACCTAACTGCTTCAAAAGTGACGCCAATAGTCCCGACCCGGCACGTTTAGATCTGACGCTGAAGGAGACTTTTAACGTCAATAACAACGCCAAAGGCAACTGACCAAACGGGACTTCCAGAGCGTTAAAAAAGTGACGACAAGGCTGTGAAAAGATAACGACCTTTTGAACATACTAGTACGTGTAACAGACTCCTTCCAACCCATATCTATGAGGCTGATAAGCACTGATAACACCCATTCAGTGCAGTGAAAACATACAAAACGTGTACACCTGAAATGTTTGTCATCTTATCAGAATAAAACGGTGCATTGTAAGACAAGGCAAGTTTATTTTATAGGTCTATATAATATTTAATATTTTATAGCTCTAAAAAACATAAGGACTCCAGTGAAAAAGCTCCCCAGAGCTACGTTAGTAACAAGCATTTCTGGGACAAGGATGCACACAGATGGAAAGAGAGAGGAGAGAGAAGCTCAGTGTGTCAAGGGAAGTCCCCCGGCAGTCTAAAACTATAACAGCATAATTAAGAGAGACAGATTAAGGAGAGGAGCCTGGTCGGGCTAGAACTCTCCCCTGCCGGATCGGGCTGTACTGGCCTGCTTCCCTCTACTTTTTTTATTTCAATCAGGAGAGACTTCGTTGCAGATATGCAAATATTTATTGTATGCAAACATGATATGACATGTACAGTCTTTGGAGATTAGACTCCATCATTATTGAATGATAATAATTAGGGGGTTAGAAGGCCAAAAGCTGATCCCCCGATGGAGTCTAGACACCGATGGCGGTGTGAGGAACCCGAATGTCGAACCGATGAGCCGATGCCGTCTGGTCGGAGGAGGAACCAGGAGCCGTGAGGGATGAAGGCCGGAGGAGTAAGGGAATGAGGAGGGTTGTTCTTAGCCTGAAATGACAACTGAACAGCAGAGAGAGAGACCGGTTTAAAACAGTGGTGTTGTGCTGTGATTAGCTTGAGAATTTCAGGGCCTCTTCTGATTGGTTAGCTAAAGTGGGCGTCTCTAACATCTGTTCAGTTTAGAAGAAAGAGAACATGATTAGTTAGAAGTCTTCCTGTCAGAATTTTCGCTGAGCTCCATATCATTGATTATATCATGAAGGGTTTTACCGAGGGATTTGTTCAGATATCATTCACAGCCTGACTTATGTGACATTGTATTCACCATATTCTGATTTATTGAGTGATTAAAAAGAGATATCCCAAATTCCCTCTGTAAAAACCTTTGACCTTAATATGTCAACAAAATAAAACAAGACCTTAAACAACAACATTGTGTTACTTGATTTTTAAAAAAGCCAGCACGGTTACTTAAAGGTACACTGTGTAGGAATTTCTCCCATCTAGCGGTGAAATTGTATTTTGCATTCAAACAAATAGTGCTCTCTAGCGCCTCGCTTTTTCAAATGCGTGTTGCAACTACGTTAGCCGTTGTGTACTAAGAAGCTATGACAACATTTCGCTTTTTTGGCGACGAGGATTCCTTCTCCTGTGGCTCGGCGTAAATACGGTCCTCCATTATGAATATGGTTGGGTAGCGTTTGGTTTTTTTCCGATACCGGTGCTAAAGCGGTACTTTTAAAACAGTGCCGGTGCCTTAACGGTGCCTGAACCGGTACTTTTTAAGAAAGTTAAAAAAAAAGAAGGAAAAAAAAAGAAGGGTACTAAACAACAGTCGGCGACATTTAAAAACAACATGTGTATTACTACGGCCATATGGTCAAAATAAAATGATTTAATAGTAATGTAATAACTATAACTTATAATAAACAATAACTTATTTCATCAGTAAATTGCTGTTGAATGACAAAAACAACCACTAGATGGGAAAAGGTTATTTTACAATAACTTTGAATGCACCGCGAGGCTGTAGGTTACCAGTTTCAGTGAACTGTCTGTGTTTTTCCGACGTCGACATCTGCTGCGCTGCAGAGCAGACTGTTGAAACACAGTCACACTTTACACTGTTTAACGTTAGCTGTCAGCATTTTAACCGTGTTTAATCCAGCTGCTAGCTAAAGGTAGGCTAACGTTACCTGCTGTTGAGTGTAGTGTAAAGTCAGGCACCGAAATAAGGCACCGAAATTTCCGTTCTTATTCGGTCTCATTACTACCGTTTAGATCAGAACCGGTGACCTATTGGCAACGTGTTTCGGTACCCAACCCTAATTATGAACTAAAGTGCAGTGCAGGCGTTCAAATTTGCCGTGGCAATTGACAAGCGCCTCTCACTGATCTCCTTCTCCGTTTCAGCTGGTTTCAGTCACGTGACGCTGGCTGTGAACGAATACGCGTTGTGGATTAGCTAGACAGGTAGGCTAGTGCTCTATGTCAGTCATTCCCAAACTGTGGTCCGCGGACCACTAGTGGTCCGTGAGGGTACTGCAGGTGGTCCGTAGAAAAGCAAAATAACATATAAAATAGTTTTTTAACCTTTTACCAGGAAATTCCCATAAACAACTTTTTTATTTTTAACCAGGAGTAGGCCTACTGTGGTTTTATTAAATGTGTATAGGGCCAGAGGCAAAGAATGTTGTCATGATCACATCACATGCATAGCATACGGCCTACATTAAAATGATGTACACATTAATACTTCCACTAATTATAATCCAATAATATAAATAGACATTGTTCTAAAATGGGACATTCTGCATAATGAGTACTTTTACTTTTTGTACTTTAAGTATATTGTTGTGCCGTCTTCGGTATTGCTCTATACACTGACAGCCAGCTAAACTCTCTCCTAACATCAAGACTCTGAAGACAGTCGTTCCCACGTCCACAGGTTTAATGACGTTGCAAGGAAAGTGTGAAACTGTAACATACAAAGACAGACTAATCAATTCTATGCTAGCTTTTAACATACAATATAGCCTAATGTTCAGAATGTAATTTCAAATATTTCCTTTCTACCGTTACACAATATAATTCATGACTATTAAACTGATAGTGAGTGTGATTAGGCTGTACAAAGACATTTTTGACATGTAAACAATATTATGTTCATTCATACTCAGCGTAGCCTGTCCTATGACTTATAGTTGCCTAGCAACCATGCAACGTTAGTCACAGCACCAACGCCAGCGATCACGGACATTTCTAATACAAACTTAACACAAAATAACACTGACATCAAACTAATGATCTATGAACCTATGTAATTATTTAAAAACAGTGAATGAATACATACCAACGATGCTACTCTAGGCATAAATGTAGGCAAATAAGTAACTGTAGTTGGCTTGCTACACTACAACCATAAATCACTGAACCGTTTGTTTGTAGCATTAACATATATATATATATAATGGACCAACAGATCCCGTGTCTCTGGACGGAGACCAGTGAAGGATATTAGAAGCACTTTTCCGGTGATGGCTGAGCGTTACTGAGCAGCCTCCAACTGAGAGAGACGACGTAGATGTGACGTGAGCAACGTGTCTGAAAGTTGGAAGTCTTCTGGTAGCTGTGCCAAGAGAAATCTCAATCATTCCCAATCTAGCAGAGACGGAGAGCATAGGTATATGTAAGGAGATAACATAGGCACAGGCTAATTATTGATCACTAAAATGCTAGTTAACATTAGTAATTAAACTTAAACAGCTAATGGAAGTCCAAACTGCCTGCAAGCTTCTCCTGTACTATACGGTAATTCCTCTACTATGTGACAGTAAGTCTCGTGGTTATGACCCAATCGTTAGCCTATTTTTATAAAAACGTCTTCTACGGAGCCATAACATGAGGTACAAGGTAATGGAGCCTTTTATACATTGTCGTGTTTCTTTAGAAATAAACAACGGACAAATAGAGTCTTTAAACTCTTCAGATGTAAAGTTATTCTCTGTCAAAGTGGCGCCAAAATGAATGGCAGTCAATGGGATGCTAACGTGAGGTGATGGCTTGGTAGCATCAAAATGGCGCCATAGGAGGTTCGGGATGTGAGGAGGCGCTTACCCCCTTGGTTTGTAACATTTGTTTCCTTCCTAACTACGGCTCATGTGACATAGCGGTTAAAAGCAAATTAACTTCTTACTTTTAACAGCTTATTTATAACAAAACAATTGTATTGCTAATGCTTTTGTATTTTTTCTTGAGTAATTTTTTGAATGCATGACTTTTACTTGTAACATGCTACTTTTACTTAAATGAAATATCTCAGTACTTCTTCCACCACTGCTTACGTTTATCTTAAGTAAACATTTATGTTGTGTATTTAAGCTGTGCCATACACTATGATATACATTATTTATTTATTTTTTTTCATAAGTAAGTCCACAGTGTAATGTTGGGCTGTTGTTGAGTTATGTTTTTTCATTGTTATCACTCATGTAGTTATTATTTCATCAAGATAATTAAGTTTGACAATTATTCCAAAAGTGGGGAACAAAACACATTAATAATCCCAGGCTACATCAATGTCGGAAATACGATGGGATCATCGCTCTCACCTCAATGGCTGGGTGAAGTCCCAGCCGCCTATTTGAGGTGATGGCCAACACTCGCGTTTTACAAGTCCAACCCACTGAGCTTTGTGGTGTGGGCCCAAGGTGCTTTCTTCGGGTCATCAGGTGGGTACCCTCCTTCAACAGTGTTTCGTAAATTAACCCACAACACCTCCAGAGGGCTTGACAGCTAGCCCCAGCGTCCTAGGGCAGCCCCCTCGGCCCCTTGGGCTCCACAGCCAGTGCTCTTTTATGTTCCCTCCCTACCCGGTTGGTTGTTCCATTGCTCGCAGCGCTACAGCCACAGCCATCTCAATGCTGTCTCTGCTCGTCTTGTGATATTCGCCACAAGCCGTCTCCTGCTGGGACCTCTTATTCCAAGTCTGGACATGGCGCTCCAAAGTGACTGCCCAGGAAATCCTCGGCAGCCTATTTCCACTGGCAAGTTCCATGCCCGCCTTCCCACCTGTTGGCACTGTTGGGTGAGTGGTTGGTACTTCCCAAGCTTTCTCTCATGGGCCTCTTCTATCCTCTCCTTCCATGGCACAGTCAGTTCAAGCAGCACCACTTGTTTTGTTGCTCTGGACTGGTCTGAGAGTTGAGGTAGTGATCTCCTCTGATGTCCCAGTCAGTAGCAGATGTCAAAATTCCTGTGCCAGTTGATGTCCCGCTAGAGCTCTCCCCTGCTCTAACAAACCTGATCAAAACGGGGTGCTGTCGTCCTTGTGGGTCTTCCTTCTCTCTTCCTCCAGGCCTGCAGCCAGCTCGGCAAGTATCTGGTCATGCCTCCATCTGAACTTGCCATGATGATAACACATGTTCAAGGCTTGCCGGTTTCCCACACAGCATGCAATCTGGGCTCTCAGCCAGCCCCCAACGGTGGAGGTTCACTGGTGTTGGTAGGACATATATGTGGAGTACAGGAGGAATTTGATCCTCTTCTCCTCCATGCCCCACATATCCCTCCACCCCAATGGTCTTCCTTGGACACCGCCCCAACATGTCCACCTCCCCTGGTTTTTCATGGCTGCTGCCCTCGCTTGCCTTTCCTCCTCCTCCACCATACGGAGCTCTTCCTGGACTAGGCTGCGGCGACCTTTGGCATTAGCGTCCCTCCACCTAGCTCTGGTTATGACTCCTAGGCCCAGCCTGCCTTGGTTGACTGTCCCCATGATGTCTTTGTTGCCTTTATTTATCCAGGTAAGTCAATTGAGAACAATTTCTCATTTGCAACGACGACCTGTCACATTCACACAGTCACACATTCATACCTGGAAGCTGCCCAGTACGACCACAGTCTGATTTGCTGGGGTTAAGGGCCTTGCTCAAGGGCACCTCAGTGGTACTTCAGTGGTGGTAATGAGGAAGGGACAAGCACTGCTCTTTCACTTTCCCCACCCAGATTTAATCCTGCCGGTCTGGGGACTGAATCGACGACCTTCCGGTCCCACGCTCGCTTCTCTAACCTTTAGGCCACCCCTGCCCAACCAGTGCCAACCTTGCCTCTGCGTCTGCCACAGCCCTGCTTGCTGACCATTTCCGTCCTGTGCAGATGGTGATATCTGCTTGGTGGACCAATTCACTACATATATATACGTATATATATGTATATATATATATATATATATACGTATATATATGTATATATATGTATATATATATATATATATGTATATATATAGTATATATATATACGTATATATATATATAGTATATATATATATATAATATATATATATATATATATATATATATAGTATATCGTATATATATATATACTATATATATATATATATCGTATATATACGTATATATATATATATATATATATATATATATATATATATATATATATATATATATATATATATATATATATTTATATACAGATACAGATATACCGATAAAGAGAATTAAGATTCATAATAATTATACCAGTTGGTATGATGAACGGTGGCAATTATAGTAACAACAAAGATAATGGAACTATGACTAGAAATAATAGTTGTAGTAGTTCAGGGCGTAGCAGGGTGTTTTTGCGGGGCATAGTAGGGCATAGCAGTGTGTTTACATATGGGGGTTCCCATGTACCGTCTTCCCCTGCCACCCTGCCAAGATCTCTCGCTACCCCTTGCCACCTGATGTAAAATTTTCTAGATCCGCCACTGGCGCTCGGGCCCTAATGAATAAGGCCTATTATTATTATTTTAATTTCCAGTTAGTTTCTTGATCTCGCGTTTCTGAAATGTTTTGCGAATGTGCTGTTAAGTGGACAATTTCACATAGCCTACTTTTTGAGGACTTGTAAAACTCTGAAGATTAATAATCCCCTAAAATCGCCAAAGGTTTTGAAATTTTGACAATATCCAAGTGTTCTTATTACTGTATATATTTAATACTCCATTGCTATGGAAATAAGCCTGTTGTTCAGATGACCCTGATTATGCATCGGGCGCTAGAGTAAATAAATAAATATGTGGCAGCCGTTGTGTGCAGTAAACTTTCTTTTAACGAGCCTGTTGTACTGATGGGATGACCAGTTATAGTTTTAGTGCTAGTAGGCCTATTAAGAGGTGCGGATTAATTCAGGTAGGACTATGTGTAGACATATTTTATTATGTGTATTACGAGGTGGTCCGTGAAAGTTTTTAAGTACAAATAGTGGTCCACACACACAAAAAGTTTGAAAACCCCTGGTCTATGTCCCTCTCGGCCATTATAGTTTTTCAAAACGGTGGAACGACACGGAAGCCTCCTTGGACTTGCCCGTCCAATGTAAATACAGAAATTCCTCGCTTACGAGGATAAGTCAGATCATTGGCAGAGGTAAATCTACACCAATGAGGACATATTTATGAATGAAAACTGATTTTAGCTAATAAAATACTTAAAACACTACACAGTGTACCTTCTTTTTCTTGTCCATCTGAAACGGATACTGACTGTTTTTTTCCTGACACTGGCCATCCACACCCCCCCACTCCTCGTCCGCTCTTCCCCCCCAACCACAATAATTATCGGTGACTCCATATACTCCGTATACGTTTTCTTTAACGCTGTCACACACTGCTTTCCTGGAGCCAAGGTTGCAGACATCCTGGCTAAAGTTGTGGACCTGATACCCTCATTCCCGACATCCATTAAACGTATCGTGGTCCATTGTGGACACAATGACATGTCCTATCATGAAAGTGAATGCACAAAGCGAGATTTTAACATTCTCATTGATGCTTTAAAGAGCATTGGGAAGTCGGTTTTTATTTCGGGCCCACTTCCCTCTCTAGGGTCTTTTAGCAGACTTCTTGGCCTCAACACCTGGCTTCAGATTGCCTGCAGCCTTCACAACATAGGTTTCATTGACAATTTTAATCTGTTTTGGCAACGTGGCTCTCTGTTTAGCAGGGATGGGATTTATCCCAATGCACGCAGTGGCCAGATGCTCTGTGGAAATGACTGACTGTTTGCATTTCGAAAACACATGCTCAAACACAATTCCCACATACACTTTCCCATAACCTCCTCCTCTACAAGTAACTCTTCTAGTCCACAGAACAGATACATCATTTCAGTTATTAATAACAGACCACACACAGCGGTGAATCAGCAAAGTAATAAGAAGCACTCAACTGCAAACAGTCAATTTAGCATTCATTCCCAGTCAGCCACAGCCTGTCCCAAAAAATGAGGCAGATAATAGCTCTATTAAACGTCAGGTCTATAGCAGGAAAATCATTTTTAATCAATGATTTTATTATTAAACACAATCTTGATTTTATGTTTTTAACTGAAACCTGGTTGGACCATAATAGCAGCGCTGCTGTTCTCATCGAGTCAGCCCCCCCTGGCTTCAGTTATATGTGTGAGAATAGAGTGAATAAGAAAGGAGGTGGAGTCGCCATTTTGTTCAAAGACTTCTTCCAATGTACGCAAATATCTTATGGAAATTTAGCTTCTTTTGAATATGTGGCTCTTCAGCTAAGGTCCTCCTCCCGAGCTATATTTCTAAATATTTACAGGCCACTTAAGTACTGTGCAGCCTTTTTCGATGACTTTACTGAACTGCTGTCTTTGACTGTGTAATTGTTGCTGGTGATTTCAACATTCATGTTGCAACATGGCATCATGACTTTGAGTAAACATACACGCCACTTTCCTAAAGCCAAGTGGCGTGTTATCTGTACGCATTTTGAGCTATCCATGTGTATGTCTACGCTGTATACAGCGGATGTAAACATACACACGCCACGTGGCGTGTTATCGCGAGAACGGTTGATAAACGCCACACGTGGGACACGATCCCGGCTCTCCTGGGTGAAAGTCCTGTGTTTTACCCATCCACCCCAACCAACCAACCTCCCTCCTTTCATACTACTCGCTATGGCGATAACTCACATGTAATGTAGGTCAATGGAGGCCAAACGGCGTTGATAACTACGCTAAAAAATGAGTATGCGTCTTGATATCACGCAAAAATGGCATACGAATTGGCGTGTCATACATACACCACTTAATGAGATCAGTCTGCATGTTAACAACCCCCAGGACAGAGGGACCAAAGGACTGTGCTGTATTTTTGATAATTATGGGCTGACTTAGCATGTGACGGAGCCCACACACAATAAGAGAAACATCCTGGACTTAATTATCTCTAAAGGTCTGAACATTTCCAAGGTTGTGGTGACTGACGTTGCTCTCTCTGATCATTCCTGTGTTTTTTATTTAACGGCACTATCTCTAAAAATTGTTCAAACAAAGGAAATTAGAAAACCATACATCACTGAAAACACCGGTGAAACATTCATTCAGCTTTTCTCCTCCACTCCCTCTGGAACCTCAGTCACTGAGCTTGTAGATAATTTCAACCCGTTCTCATTCCAAACTCGTAAAATAAGGACGTTTGGACAGTGGCTGTCAGCCTCTGATGTGACGAAAAAGGCTTCTTTCAGCGTGTTTATGTAACGCACCGGGGAGAGCAGCAGTTAGATAGGATTTAGAGAGGAGTATGTAAGGAGGTTGGTTGGGGGGGTGGATGGGTCAAACACAGGACTTTCACCCAGGAGGGTCCCGCTTGTCCTGCTTGTCACGCTTGCTATAGTTGCTTTTTTCTTTCCTCCCGCATGTCACAGAACCGTACGCCACCCACGACCTTAACATAACTGCGTCAAAAGGGACGGCAATAGTCCCGACCAAGCACGTTACTTAAATCGCTAAAGGGACGGCAATAGTCCCGACCAAGCACGTTTACTTAAATCGCTAAAGGGACGGCAATAGTCCCGACCAAACGCGTTTACTTATAGCGTTAAAGGGACGGCAATAGTCCTGACCAAGCGCATTTACTTAAATCGCTAAAGGGACGGCAATAGTCCCGACCAAGCGCATTTACTTAAATCGCTAAAGGGACGGCAATAGTCCCGACCAAGCGCATTTACTTAAATCGCTAAAGGGACGGCAATAGTCCCGACCAAATGCGTTTACTTAAATCGCTAAAGGGACGGCAATAGTCCCAACCAAGCGCGTTTACTTAAAGCGCTAAAGGGACGGCAATCGTCCCGACCAAGCACGTTTACTTAAAGCGTTAAAGGAGACTTTTAGCGTCAATAAGAACGACAAAGGCACCTGACCAAGCGTCCATATTTTACGAGATGAGTGTGAGAACGTGTTGTTAATTTCAATTGTAGAATTACAAATGTTATTGATGCCATTGCTCCCACTAAGGTCAAAGCTGTATCTAGCAAGAAAAGATCTCCATCGAGAAATGTCACACTTGTAAGATCCGAAAAAAGAGAGCTGAACGCAGGTGCAGGTGGCGAAAAATCAATCTCCAGGTCCACTATGACCCCTATAAAGAGAGACTTCGCATTTCTAATTTGCAACTGAGGAATGCAAGGCGGTTGTTCTTTGACATTATTGCTAAACGCAATAATAATTCACGTGCTTTGTTTGCTACTGTCGATAGGTTAACAAACCCTCCCGTACCAGTAGCATCTGTTAATACAATAACAAAGTCAACCTATTACCACCTTAAAAATATATCAAGGGTTAAAGGACTTATGTGTCAACAGGATTTGGAAAAACTTGTCCATGCATTTATCTTCAGTAGACTTGACTACTGTAACGGTGTCTTTACAGGTCACCCTAAAAAATCACCAAGAAAGTCGATCACATCACTCCAGTTCTCAAGTCTTTACACTAGAGATGAGCCGATACCAGTATTGGTATTGGCTCCGATACTGCCTAAAACGTTGGTATCGGTATCGGGAAGTACTGGAGTTAATGCACCGATCTGATACCACGTAATAAAGCCCTAAAGAACATCTACGTTAAAGTAGTTTATTTATGTTCTTTTTCCGTTATAACGGACTGTCAAATTGCATAATTAAAGAAAGTTCTGGGGCGTTCATTGTTTGTGTTTGTTCATGTTTCACAAAGAGTTTAACCTGAGCCAGACCGTCAACAAAGATAGAAATAATATCACATCCATACAGGGATAGTAGTATACAGCTGTTATACATCATATCATCCATACAGGGATAGTATACAGTGTTATCATATCATCCATACAGGGATAGTAGTATACAGCTGTTATACATCATATCATCCATACAGGGATAGTAGTATACAGCTGTTATACATCATATCATCCATACAGGGATATTAGTATACAGCTGTTATACATCATATCATCCATACAGGGATATTAGTATACAGCTGTTATACATCATATCATCCATACAGGGATATTAGTATACAGCTGTTAAAACATAATAAAATATATGACACACTGGTATCGGATCGGTACTCGGTATCGGCCGATACGCAAGTTCAGGGTATTGGAATCAGTATCGGGAAGCAAAAACTGGTATCGGGCCCTCTCTAGTTTACACTGGCTTCCTGTTCCTCAAAGAATAGATTTCAAAATACTTCTGCTGGTTTATAAATTTTATTTTTTATTTTTTTTAATTTATTATTTCAGGACAATGCACATTTGATGAACATGTACAGCTGTGCACGTAAAAGTGCCAGATTGTAGCCCAAGGGCTAATCTCCATCTGTAGTCCATTAAGCAGGTTGAATCACTAAACGGTTTAGGGCCAAAATATATTTCTGATCTGCTAGTAAACTATTAACCACCCAGACCAGTTTTTATGCTCCACATATCTGGAACAAACTTCCAGAAAACTGCAGGTCAGCACTGACTCTCAGCTCCTTTAAATCATGGCTGAAGACCTTTCTTTTTGACGTTGCCTTTTTTTAATTTATTGTACTGCACTGTAAATGTTATTCCTGTATTCTATCTGTTTTTAATTTTGTATTCATTTCTAACTGTGTTTTAATGTTTTATGTATGGCTGTCAAAATAACGCGTTAAAAAAAATAACGCAGATTAATCCATTCCATATTGACGTTTGACCCGGAGCCGTTCTAGCCACCATTGGACTGTAAAATGAAGGAGGGAGACGAGAATGTGCTGCCTGGATCATTGATTGGAACATTTACTTGTAAAAATCTTCTTCCTGCCAACCCTGGCTACCGAAATCCTACCGAGATATGTCTGCACTTCTCTCTGATGCTCTGAAACAGACGATACAGGCAACACAAACACCGCTGCATGTGACGCTAGTTAACACTATACTCGACAGCAGCTAACGTTAGCCTACCGCTAGCTAGTTAACACTATACTCGACAGCAGCTAACGTTAGCCTACCGCTAGCTAGTTAACACTATACTCGACAGCAGCTAACGTTAGCCTACTGCTAGCTACGTAACACTATACTCGACAGCAGCTAACATTAGCCTACCGCTAGCTAGTTAACACTATACTCGACAGCAGCTAACATTAGCCTACCGCTAGCTAGTTAACACTATACTCGACAGCAGCTAACATTAGCCTACCACTAGCTAGTTAACACTATACTCGACAGCAGCTAACGTTAGCCTACCGCTAGCTAGTTAACACTATACTCGACAGCAGCTAACATTAGCCTACTGCTAGCTAGATAACACTATACGCGACAGCAGCTAACGTTAGCCTACATTAAAATGCTGACAGCTAACGCTAAGCGGTGTAAAGTTTGACTGTGTTTTACTGTAGAGGATTCAACAGCGGGATGTAACAATTTGCCATCGGAAAAACAACACAGACGGTGCGTTCAATGAAACTGGTAAACTACAGCCTCGTGGTGCATTTGAAGTTATTGTAAATGTCCATTTCCCATCTGGTGGTTGTTTTTGTCGTTCAACAGCAATTTACTAGTGAAATAAGTTATTGTTATAGTTATACATTATTATTAAATCATTTAATTTTGACCATATGACCTTAGCAATAAACAAGCCGTTCTTTAATGTCACCGACTGTTGTTTAGTACCCTTTTTTTTCTTTTCTTTTACTTTCTTAAAAAGTATCGGTTCAGGCACTGTTAATTATGTATGCGATTAATTTCGATTAATTAATCACAAAGTATGTAATTAGATTACATTTTTTAATCGATTGACAGCCCTAGTTTTATGTAAAGCACTTTGAATTGCACTGAAATGTGCTATATAAATAAAATTGCCTTGCCTTGCCTTTAAAATAAGTCAGCGTTTCAGGGGACCTGCCGCTTCCTGGCAGTCTATTTTTGAGATATGTGGAGCATAAATACTGAACGCTACTTCTCCGTGTGTAGTTTTGACTCGGGAGACAGAAAGCAGAGCTATCCCAGACGCCCTGAGAGGTCTGGATGGTTTATATAATAGCTTCAGATCAGCAATAAACCACTCAGTGCTTCATAAACAGTGGTGTTTTGAAATCAATTCTCCAAGAGACAGGAAGCAGTGGAAAGACTTCAGAACTGGAGTGATGTGAAGCTAAAAGCACAGACATGTTTTGCCAAATCCTGCTGAGACATTTCAATCAGGAGAGACTTTGTTGCAGATATGCAAAGGTTTATTATACAATATGCATTATGAATGTACAGAGTCTTTGGAGATTAGACTCCATCGTTGTGAATTTTTTTTTTTTTAAAGGGGTAGGGAAACAGGATATATCCCCCTGATGGAGTCTAGATCAAGGGGGTAAGCCAGCCTCTACATACCTCCCATGGTGCCATTTTGATGCTACCAAGCCATCACCTCCCGTTAGTATCCCATTGACTGCCATTCATTTTGACGTCATTTTGACAGAGAATAACTTTACATCTGAAGCGTTTAAAGACTTTATTTGTCCATTGTTTATTTCTAAAGAAACACGACAATGTATAAAAGGCTCCATTACCTTGTACCTCACGTTATGGCTCCGTAGAAGACGTTTTTATAAAAATAGGCTAACGATTGTGTCATAACCACGAGACTTACTGTCTCATAGTAGAGGAATTACCGTATAGTACAGGAGAAGCTCTCAGGCAGTTTGGACTTCCATTAGCTGTTTAAGTTTAATTACTAATGTTAACTAGCATTTTAGTGATCAATTATTAGCCTGTGCCTATGTTATCTCCTTACATATACCTACGCTCTCCGTCTCTGCTAGATTGGGAATGATTGAGATTTCTCTTGGCACAGCTACCAGAAGACTTCCAACTTTCAGACAGGTTGCTCACGTCACATCTACGTCGTCTCTCTCAGTTGGAGGCTTCTCAGTAACGCTCAGCCATCACCGGAAAAGTGACTTCTAATATCCTTCACTGGTCTCCGTCCAGAGACACGGGATCTGTTGGTCCATTTATTTAACTGTCTATGGTCTAGACACTGGTGGTGGCGGTGAAGGAGCCCGGCGACCGGACCGGACCGAAGGAGCCGACGGAGCGGTCTGCCGGGTTGCGCACTTTGCCTGAAAAGACAGCTGACAGCAGAAAGAGAACCAGATTTAAAGCAGGGGATGTAATGCAGTGATTGGCTCGTGAATTTCATGGCCGATTCTGATTGGTTTAACTGAAAAGTGAACGTCTCTAAACAGCTGATTTGTTTTAGGAAGAGAGAGCGGTGATTGAAGTTATTTGAAGTCTTCCTGAAAGAATTTACGCTGAGCTCCATAAGTCCTTAAACCCATCATACTTACTTACTTAATTGTCTTAATGGGGCTGCTAAAATTCAGGACTACACCAAGTTTCCTGGCTTTGTCCGAATGTTAATCATCCCTCAACTACATTAGTTTTGTTTTCATTTAAAGTGATGGTTCGGAGTAATTTCAGCCTAGACTGCTTTGCACCTTGACCTCAAGCCAATCAACCCCCCATAAACTTTTTCCCCTTGTTATAACGTTGGTCGAGTTAGCGTTATCAGCTGGTTAGCTTAGTGCAGGCGCTAATGGATCCACGTTTGTATCTCGTAAACTACCCCACTAATAATGCCCGGAATGATACCAAACCTCTACAGTAGTACAAATAGTTTCTGTACTTATAAAACAAGGCATTAGAAAGTTTGTAACTACACCAGAAGTATGTAGTAGTAGTATGTAAGTACTGTGCGATAGCGCAGCCGAGAGGAGTATCCATCAGGCAAGTGTTATTTAAATATACTTCTGGTGTAGTTACAAACTCTCTAATGACTTGTTTTATAAGTACATAAACTAGTTGTACTACTGTAGAAGTTTGGTATCATTCCAGGCATTATTAGTGGGGTAATTTACGAGATACAAACGTGGATCCATTAGCACCTCCACTAAGCTAACCAGAAAAAAAAAAGTTTATGGGGGGTTGTTTGGCTTGAGGTCAAGGTGCAAAGCAGCCTAGGGTGAAATTACTCCGAACCATCATTTTAATTTGAGAAAGTCCGGGCACATCCAATCGTTGATTGCAGTTACTCAGTGTTTGCATTCGACCATATTCCCCCGGTGATATGGTTATGTAAGTTTGTGTGTCGTCTGCTATAATAATGGTTAGAAGAGGCCCCAGAATGGTAGGACTTAGTTTTGTCTCTGTTTTACTGAAGAACGTGCTGGCACATCCAATCGTCCATTTGTTTAACGCAGTTACTCAGTGTTTGCATTCGACCATATTCCCCTGGTGATATGGTAAGTTTGTGTGTCGTCTGCTATAATAATGGTTACGTATTATGTTTTCCATAATCTGAGCCTGTGGAAGCATGTAAATGTTTAACAGAAAAGGCCCCAAAGTAGTTAGTTTTGTTCTTTCTAATTCACACTTTTAATCTCATTATTCATGCGACTATGCAACTTTTTTAGTTTTTCTGGGTCAAAATATGAAAATCCCTGATGTTTTGGAAGCTTTTTTCAATGTTATTTTATCAATTATTTTCTTCAAACGCTATAAAATTGAATTAAACTCCCAAATTTAATGAAAGTAGTGAACTGATCATTTATTTTACGTCATATGGAACCATGCACGATACTTCTTTTTGACACGATTGGTTGAAAGAAACCCAAATTTCTGATATATAAACTTTTTGAAAATGGGTCAAATTTGACCCAAGGACAACAAATGAATAAACCAATATGTTTTAAACATGGTTTCCTGTTTGGAAAATAGAGATCATAGGCATATGGATTTCATTTCTTTGGCCTTTATTTGCCAATTTCATTTTTAATGGTATATCACATACCATCAAATGAAACACAGATATCATAGTTTGGCCTCCTGAATATATGGTAGACTTGAGACGCCTCCCAGGCCTTGAAGGCCCGGTAGGCCGTCCACCCATCACCATTCACATCAGAGCTATCCGGCTGGTGTTCGTTGTCACCGGTAGTCGTCATCTTCTTGTCCGATTCCCCCTGCTTCTCGTATACATCGTTGAGGAACTTGCCTTGGAGGAACCTACATACATCACTGAACTTATCATCCAGCCCCCACCACTTCCAGTCGATGCCGTTATCGGTGGAATCGGCTTTGCTTTCACAGTGAGCTTGTGATCCATCGGTGACGAATACATCATTCGACTCCCACCACTCCCAGTCGAGATCAATGTTGTGGGACTCAGAGTCATTATCTGATCCATTGGAGATGACTTGACTGTTTATTTCTCCATCTGACTCCCCCTGCTTCCAGTCCACGTCTTCACTGTCGGATTCCCATTCAGTCATTTCGTGATCCATCTGTGACGGCTTCATTTCAGAGCTGTCCGGTTTGTTGTCTCTTGTAGTCAACGTCTCATCATCCGACTCCCCCTGCTTCCAGTGGATGTCTTCACTGACGGACTCAATATTGTGAGACTCTTCCTCACTTTGGGAGTCATTTTCTGATCCATTGGTGACGACTTGACTGTTTGACTCCTTCTCAGACTCCCCCTGCTTCCAGTCGATGTCTTTACTGTCGGATCCGCCTTCGCTTTCTGAGACATTATCTGATTCCTGAGAGCTGAATGAATAATTTAACTCATCATTCATATCAGAGCTGTCCAGTTGGGGTTCCTTGTCACTTGTGGTCGAAAACTCCTCATCTGACTTCTGCTTTTTTGGGAGGGTTTCTCCAGAGCAGACCTTTTGAGTCTACTTTATGTTCTTGGATATCCATGTTCTTTAGCTTTGCCAGTAAAATAAATACTTGTTGCAGACAGATGTCTCTGTGTGTGTATATTTGACCGACAGTTCAACGAATGTGAAATGTCAAAAAGTTTCTGGACATCATGTATATGTTGACTGATCAAAGGCAGACGTCACACGGAATCTTGGACCAAGATTTAATAAAAGAGGAAATGATGTCACGCTCTGTTGACTGTTTCCTAAGCTCTGCAACCCAATAGTTACCGTTGCTATGCCTGCCACAGGAAGGGATGGAACTTTCAAATCCATTTAAAATGAAAACATGAAAACAATCTCAGTCTCACGCAGCATGTGAATAACTAATCCTAAAAATATTTGGGTTCAGCCCAATGGTCCCACAACCCAATGTTCCCACATTCCTAAGAATTTCTTTTCACTGAAAATTGGGCCCTATGTTCCCACAGCCCTATGGTCCCACATTTCTAAGATTTTTCTTAAAATTAGGCCCTATGTTAGGATTAGGGTTACATTCCATCTGTAGTCCATTGCTACTCGATAAGAGGTTGGGTGTAATTGGCTACAAAATTGGGAGAAAGGGGGATACAATCTGATACAAATTTATGAAAACGGAAATGTGGGAACATAGGGCCTAATTTTGAAAAAAAATCTTAGGTTGTGGGAACATAGGGCTGTGGGAACATAGAGCTGTGGGAACATAGGTCTGTGGGAACATAGGACTGTGGGAACATAGGGCTGTGGGAACATAGAGCTGTGGGAACATAGAGCTGTGGGAACATAGGGCTGTGGGAACATAGAGCTGTGGGAACATAGGTCTGTGGGAACATAGGACTGTGGGAACATAGGGCTGTGGGAACATAGGGCTGTGGGAACAAAGCTGTGGGAACATAAGGCTGTGGGAACAAAGCTGTGGGAACATAGGGCTGTGGGAACATAGGACTGTGGGAACATAGGGCTGTGGGAACATAGAGCTGTGGGAACATAGGACTGTGGGAACATAGGGCTGTGGGAACAGGGCTGTGGGAACATTGGGCTGTGGGAACATTGAGCTGTGGGAACAGAGCTGTGGGAAAAGGGCTGTGGGAACATTGGGCTGTGGGAACATTGAGCTGTGGGAACATAGAGCTGTGGGAACATTGGGCTGTGGGAACATAGAGCTGTGGGAACAGAGCTGTGGGAAAAGGGCTGTGGGAACATTGGGCTGTGGGAACATTGAGCTGTGGGAACATAGAGCTGTGGGAACATTGGGCTGTGGGAACATAGGGTTGTGGGAACATAGAGCTGTGGGAACAGAGCTGTGGGAAAAGGGCTGTGGGAACATTGGGCTGTGGGAACATAGGGTTGTGGGAACATAGAGCTGTGGGAACAGAGCTGTGGGAAAAGGGCTGTGGGAACATTGGGCTGTGGGAACATTGAGCTGTGGGAACATAGAGCTGTGGGAACATTGGGCTGTGGGAACATAGAGCTGTGGGAACAGAGCTGTGGGAAAAGGGCTGTGGGAACATTGGGCTGTGGGAACATTGAGCTGTGGGAACATAGAGCTGTGGGAACATTGGGCTGTGGGAACATAGGGTTGTGGGAACATAGAGCTGTGGGAACAGAGCTGTGGGAAAAGGGCTGTGGGAACATTGGGCTGTGGGAACATAGGGTTGTGGGAACATAGAGCTGTGGGAACAGAGCTGTGGGAAAAGGGCTGTGGGAACATTGGGCTGTGGGAACATTGAGCTGTGGGAACATAGAGCTGTGGGAACATTGGGCTGTGGGAACATAGAGCTGTGGGAACAGAGCTGTGGGAAAAGGGCTGTGGGAACATTGGGCTGTGGGAACATTGAGCTGTGGGAACATAGAGCTGTGGGAACATTGGGCTGTGGGAACATAGGGTTATGGGAACATAGAGCTGTGGGAACAGAGCTGTGGGAAAAGGGCTGTGGGAACATTGGGCTGTGGGAACATAGGGTTGTGGGAACATAGAGCTGTGGGAACAGAGCTGTGGGAAAAGGGCTGTGGGAACATTGGGCTGTGGGAACATTGAGCTGTGGGAACATAGAGCTGTGGGAACATTGGGCTGTGGGAACATAGGGTTGTGGGAACATAGGGCCTAAATTTGAAAAAAATCTTAGAAATGTGGGAACATAGGGCTGTGGGAACATAGGGCTGTGGGAACATAGGGCCTAAAGTGAAAATTCTTAGAAATGTTTAGAAATGTGTAAGCCCACATAAGCTCAAAAGAAATAGCACAGTTTTTTTTCTTTTGTAGCAAAAAGCTACTTTTAACAAACACACGTCACATGTAGCAGCTATTTTTAGCATAGCGTAACATAACATTTTCAGTGTTTTGCTCACCAGCCACTGTGGCTAGTAGTTTTCCAAAGCTACTAGCCACTCAGCATCTTCACTAGCCGCTATTTTGTGGAAAATTACGTTTTATTTGAATTAAATTGACTATGGTGTGCTACAATTAACTTGAAGACCCAGATTAACAACCCTCTTAAATGACCACTGAAAACACCTAAATCAAGACTACATAAAATATAACACTGCAGTCATCAAGTATTCAGCTCTGATTATGTGTGTAAAGATCCTTTATGTATGAAAACATGCAACCGAATAAGACACAGATATAAAAAGAGAAGCTTGTTATTGCATAGGCTAGGTGGTGCAGGGGTGGAGAAGATTAGTTGAAAGTGATTTAATTCGCATGTCACTTAGCCGGCACGCGCTCTCGATGACGGGAAGTGGATCGCACAGACAGAAATGTCCTGCTAAACTGTCCTGCTGCGCTCTCTCTATCTGTAGTTCTTCTACAAACCTATACCTTATACAGTCTCTGACCTGTACAGACGCAACCGTTGCCTCGGCTTGCCGTGTCGCGTGTGCACGCTGAACAGAGCTCTGGGGGATATTTTAAGGAATCACCGTGGCTTGCTGGTCTGATGTGCGGTACGGGCCACCGTACTCCGGCCGTGGGCTGCCAGTTTGTTTGTTTTATTTGGATCCCCATTAGCTTCAGCATAAGCTAAAAGCTATTCTTCCTGGGGTCCTACAATCTATCATGTGACAATACAATTTACGACATCACATTACACACCATACGCACAAGACATTCAGATTACACAACATTTGAAAATACAAATCATATTTTACAATTAACGCAATTAATCACACTTCTCACACTTCTCCGGGAACCATCACCTTATCGTGGTGGAGAGGTTTGTGTGTCCCTATGAACCTGAGGGCTGTGTTGTCTGGAGCTTTGTGCTCCTGGTAGGGTCTCCCAAGGCAAAGTGGTCTCAGGTGAGGGGCCAGACAAAGAATGGTTCAAAAACCCTATGAAAAAACGAGGTAGAGATGATGTGACCCTGCCCGGAGGAAGCCCGGGGCCCCCGTCTGGAGCCAGGCCCAGATGGAGGGCCCGTCAGCGAGCGCCTGGTGGCCGGGTTTGCCACGGAGCCCGGCCGGGCACAGCCCGAAAAAGCTACGTGGCACCTCTCTCTCCAACCCATGGGCCCACCACCTGTGGGAGGAACCGCTGGGGTCGGGTGCGCTGCCACATGGGTGGCAGTGAAGGTAAGGGGCCTCGACGGACCAGACCCGGGCAGCAGACGCTGGCTCTGGGGACGTGGAATGTCACCTCTCTGTGGGGGAAGGAACCGGAACTTGTGCGGGAGGTGGAGCGCTACCAGTTGGATCTGGTGGGGCTTACCTCTACGCACAGTCTCGGTTCTGGAACCATACTCCTGGATAGGGGTTGGACTCTTTTCTTCTCTGGAGTTGCCCAGGGTGTGAGGCGCCGGGCGGGTGTGGGGATACTCACAAGCCCCCGGCTGAGCGCCGCTACGTTGGAGTTTACGCCTGCGGGTTGTGGGGGGGAAAACTCTGACTGTTGTTTGTGCGTATGCACCAAACAAGAGCTCGGAGTATTCGGCCTTCTTGGAGACCTTGAATGGAGTCCTGTATGGGGCTCCAGTAGGGGACTCCATAGTTCTGCTGGGGGACTTCAACGCGCACGTGGGCAATGATGGAGACACATGGAGAGGCGTGATTGGGAGGAACGGCCTCCCTGATCTAAACCAGAGTGGTTGTTTGTTGTTGGACTTCTGTGCTAGTCATGGATTGTCTATAACGAACACCATGTTCGAACATAGGGATGCTCATAAGTGTACTTGGTACCAGAGCACCCTAGGCCAAAGGTCAATGATCGATTTTATAATCGTTTCATCTGATCTGAGGCCGTATGTTTTGGACACTCGGGTGAAGAGAGGGGCAGAGCTGTCAACTGATCACCATCTGGTGGTGAGTTGGGTCAGAGGGTGGGGGAAGACTCTGGACAGACCTGGTAAACCCAAACGGGTAGTGCGGGTGAACTGGGAACGTCTGGAGGAGGCCCCTGTCCGACAGACTTTCAACTCACACCTCCGGCGGAGCTTTTCGTGCATCCCTGTGGAGGCTGGGGGCATTGAACCCGAGTGGACAATGTTCAAAGTTTCCATTGCTGAAGCTGCGGCGGGGAGCTGTGGTCTTAGGGTCTTAGGTGCCTCAAGGGGCGGCAACCCACGAACACCGTGGTGGACACCGGTGGTCAGGGAAGCCGTCCGACTGAAGAAGGAGTCTTTCTGGGATATGTTATCCCAGGGGACTCCGGAGGCAGTTGCAAGGTACCGAAGGGCTGCAGCCTCTGCCGTGAAAGAGGCAAAGCAGCGGGGGTGGGAGAAGTTCGGAGAAGACATGGAGAAGGACTTTCGGTCGCTTCTGGAAAACCGTTTGCCACCTCAGGAGGGGGAAGCGGGGAACCATCCAAGCTGTGTACAGTAAGGATGGGACGCTGCTGACCTCAACTGAGGAGGTAATAGGGCGGTGGAAGGAGCACTTTGAGGAACTCCTAAATCCGACTAATACGCCCTCTATGGTAGAGGCAGAGCTGGAGGATGATGGGGGATTGTCGTCAATTTCCCTGGTGGAAGTTGCTGAGGTAGTTAAACAACTCCACAGTGGCAATGCCCCAGGGATTGATGAGATCCGTCCAGAAATGCTTAAAGCTCTGGGTGTGGAGGGGTTGTCTTGGTTGACACGCCTCTTCAACATTGCGTGGAAGTCGGGGACGGTGCCTAAGGAGTGGCAGACCGGGGTGGTGGTTCCCCTTTTCAAAAAGGGGGACCAGAGGGTGTGTGCCAATTACAGGGGTATCACACTTATCAGCCTCCCCGGTAAAGTCTACTCCAAGGTGCTGGAAAGGAGGGTTCGGTCGATAGTCGAACCTCAGGTTGAAGAGGAACAATGCGGATTCCGTCCTGGTCGTGGAACAACGGACCAGATCTTTACTCTCGCAAGGATCCTGGAGGGAGCCTGGGAGTATGCCCAACCGGTCTACATGTGCTTTGTGGATCTGGAGAAGGCGTATGACCGGGTCCCCCGGGAGACACTGTGGGAGGTGCTGCGGGAGTATGGGGTGAGGGGGTCCCTTCTCAGGGCCATCCAATCTCTGTACGACCAAAGCGAGAGCTGTGTCCGGGTTCTCGGCAGTAAGTCGGACTCGTTTCAGGTGAGAGTTGGCCTCCGCCAGGGCTGCGCTTTGTCACCAATCCTGTTTGTAGTATTTATAGACAGGATATCGAGGCGTAGTCGGGGTGGAGAGGGGTTGCAGTTTGGTGAGCTGGGGATCTCATCACTGCTTTTTGCAGATGATGTGGTCCTGATGGCATCGTCGGCCTGTGACCTTCAGCACTCACTGGATCGGTTCGCAGCTGAGTGTGAAGCGGCTGGGATGAGGATCAGCACCTCTAAATCTGAGGCCATGGTTCTCAGCAGGAAACCGATGGAGTGCTTTCTCCAGGTAGGGAATGAGTCTTTACCCCAAGTGAAGGAGTTCAAGTACCTTGGAGTCTTGTTCGCGAGTGAGGGAACAATGGAGTGGGAGATTGGTCGGAGAATCGGCGCAGCGGGTGCGGTATTACACTCAATTTATCGCACCGTTGTGACGAAAAGAGAGCTGAGCCAGAAGGCAAAGCTCTCAATCTACCGGTCAGTTTTCGTTCCTACCCTCACCTATGGTCATGAAGGCTGGGTCATGACCGAAAGAACGAGATCCAGGGTACAAGCGGCCGAAATGGGTTTCCTCAGGAGGGTGGCTGGCGTCTCCCTTAGAGATAGGGTGAGAAGCTCAGTCATCCGTGAGGAGCTCGGAGTAGAGCCGCTGCTCCTTCGCGTCGAAAGGAGCCAGTTGAGGTGGTTCGGGCATCTGGTAAGGATGCCCCCTGGGCGCCTCCCTAGGGAGGTTTTCCAGGCACGTCCAGCTGGGAGGAGGCCTCGGGGAAGACCCAGGACTAGGTGGAGGGATTATATCTCCAACCTGGCCTGGGAACGCCTCGGGATCCCCCAGTCGGAGCTGGTTAATGTGGCTCGGGAAAGGGAAGTTTGGGGTCCCCTGCTGGAGCTGCTACCCCCGCGACCCGTTACCGGATAAGCGGAAGAAGATGGATGGCAATTAATCACACACAAAAAAAGAAAAAATACAAATAGATAAATAATATAAAAGAAGTTGAAAAGATTACGCTACCCCAAATAGATTTTTTAAAAAAAATAAGATATAACAAAAAGCCCTATGACAGAATCTCTCTAAATTGACTTTAAATATTGAAATATCTTTGAAGGTAATATTTCTCAAGTGATTTTTTAAAACCATACTGACTGTTTTGTTGTTTGATAGTATTTGGAAGAGAGCTCCATTTACACATTGCTCTGTACCTAACTGAACGTTGAGTTAATTTGGTTTTCAGTTTAGGTCAAATAAAGTGCACACTCACAGCTGTGTTCCTGTGTCAGGCGACGGCACAGTACTCCAGCTACCAGTGTTACAATATAAAGGCACGCCACCCGCCAAAGTGGCTAGTGAGAGTGACTGGTCCAATCCCAAAGTCCGGACTCACAGACTCACGGACTTTGGTGCGCGTTCTCGCGAAATTCGTAAGGGCTTAAGCATGTTTTACACTAGACGCATCCAAGGTGGCGCGCGTCATCGTGACGTCAAAATGACGTAATATCCTGCCGGCGCGCCCGATTTATGGCGCGCGAGCAGAGGTCGCGCACAGCTCTTTTTTTTTCAGCGGCGGACGACAAAGCGGAAACGGGAGGTCTGAACGGGTTCGCCGACAACCGGATGCCAGGACTCTCACAGTGACTGCAAACTTACTGGGTTAAGATGAGTTCTTTTATGGCGAATGAAAGGCTTGATCCGACGAAGTAGCTCATCCAATCAAATCGAAGCATTGACGGCAATGCTGCTGCTGCCAGTTCTGCCGTTGTTTACCTTTTTCTTCTTCTTCTAGTCCGTAGAAAGATCAACGTCGGTAGCCTTTCCTCATTAGCGCCACCTCTGTTCAGGAGAAGACTGCAACTAGTGTCGCGACCACCAGCGCGGGTATAAATAGTCACGGCGATCCCATGACGTCACATTTGCACGCGCCAGCTGGGCTGCGTCTAGTCTATAAGTGTCGAATTTCAAAGGGCGTGGTGAGGGTTTGAGTACACACTTACTGAGCCCTTTCCGTGAGTCTGCATCGATGTAGACTTCACCAAAGAGTATTACCCACAGTTCAAAGCATTGTGACGTTTCCCGCGGAGACCATAGGGAAATCCGGAAATTACAAAGGTAAATAACAGCACGACACACGACCACGGAGCACAGACCAGCCTGTTATCCAGCTTGTAAAACAAGAGTTTGAAAAAAAGTTGGAATCAGGCAGCCGTCTCCTGGGCCTTGGCCGTGTGGAAAGCAACAAACTTAAAATGAAAATTCCCAAACCGGCAAGTGTCAGCGACGTCTTTGTTATTAAACGTCGCCATGGTAACATGTGATCTCGTGAAGTGCTGTCCCAATCCCATTTATACCTATCTGAGCCCATGTGGCCTCACACACTCACTCACTGAGCACCTGACTTCAATTAAGTCTGTGAGTCTTAGTCGTTAGGGACCGTTCGGTATTTATGGAATGGACATGGAGGAAAATAGGGGAGGGTCATGTCTTTTTATTCTTTGTTGAGGGGGTGTCACACAACTTTTGTATTCATGAAACAGCAAAATTTGTAAAAGTGGCTTGTTTGGTGCATATTTTTCCATGTAGCTCTCAGTCTCTTCCCCCACTACCAGATGGGTCTGACCTATGAGTTTGCTGGGGGGGCATGAGGAGCACTGAAACGGGTAATTGCATTTTTAAAAAGATGAGTGGAATAATTATATCTGGCATGACCAGACATTTTATAAATATTTTAAATAACACAAAACAACTAAATGGTGGTAGGTAATACATCAGATTTCATATACTGCTTTAGTAAAAAAAATATTACCTGGCTGACGATGGGAGCAGCAGGACGCCAAAAACGAATATTACTGTTGCACTAGTCTGGACATCTTGCCGTGCCAACGTTGCAATAAATGTTGCCTAAATGCCATGTATATAAATGTGATGTCAGCTTACTAATTGATTGCGGGTTTTGTGTAGATTTGGACTTTTATACGTTTATTCCACTTTGTTTAAACGGTGAAGTGGAGAGGCCTCGTTCACCTGTTTGGAGCTGGCTGGTGAATGTGACGCCCGTATCGGCCTTGCTGGATACACCGTGACTCTGTTTGTGGATCTACTGATCGCTGTGGATTACTTTTTTTCGTGTCATTGGATTACGGCAAAATACGGATCTTTTTTCTCAACGTGTCTTAACGTTTTACGGTGTGACTGCGCTTGGTTTCTGCGTTTGGAGAGGCATCTCAACAGACTAGAGGTCGAACACTGATTGTTCACGGTTACATTTTAGTTGAATTTAAGTGTCGGGGTATCCCGCCACATCTGTCTATTGCGTTCCAAGACAGCCGTGCCGTGATTGGATTTCATAAGGGTGAATTGTTATATTGTTACAATGTAATTTAAAATCTGCTTTAAAAATAAACATATAGGCCTATGTTTTGGATAATGTTCAGCTTCGGCAGCTTTACCTATATAGCTAAAATATACAATGACAGAGGAAGCCTAGTGACGAGTCCATAGCAACTAGTTTGTGTGTTGAATTAATTACCCAGTGTGCTTTGCTGAATGGTCTCAATGTTTTATTGTTTTATTTCATATGAATACTAGATTACTAGAGGAGTAACTTAGTATTTGAAGTAATGCAGTAATGCAGGAAGTGTGCATTTAGTTTCCATGCTTATTGTGTTTCCACAACAACGTTAGTGAGTAAATCTACTGAAATGGCCACCACACCATAACAGAGGAGTGGGATGTATAAGATGAGAAGGCAGAGGTTAAATTATGTAAGTCATGGCTGTAAAAAATAAAGGGCATCTGCCAGCCGGCTTATGGAGCGTCATTTTCGGCCGTTTCCCAGCCGTCTCCCAGCGTCCTTTCCCCGAGAAAATAACGTGACATTTACACGTAAAAAAATGAGAAAAACATCCCCGTGAACACGAATCAATAGATTCTGCACATCTTTGCCAAGTGCTAACCAGTACAGCAGGCACCCATTGATGGGGAGTTCATGCCTCTTTTCACAATCATTTTGGAGGGTCATAGAATTTTTTTTACTGCCGAAGGGAGGGTCAAGTTTAATTTTACTAAAGATCCCAAAACTCCTCCGGTGACACTTTATATAAATAACGAACAGTCCCTTAGTCCTCAGGGCTCACTGTGTTACCCGCCACTGCCGAAATCTACCCGCATTTGGCCGGTTGGCGGGTGGTAATGTCAAGCCCTGGTTGTAACACATAAAATTGAGATCTCTACTTTTGAGCAAAATTGAACTTTTGAGCGTCAAACACTTCTGCTGCATTTTCTGTATTCTGGTGAATGTTTCTGCAACAATTTATGATGCAGATGTCTTTATTAATGTTAAGGAAATCATAATAGTTTTTTGGGGGGGGTTGCACTGGCCAATTTTGATTATTGGGGGGGAGGGGTATCCCTCTGTAAATTACGTCACAACTCTGTAAAGTTGACATGGAAATGGCAGAGTGATATTTTAAGTGATGAGCCTGGTGTACTCAAATGTCTCTGGGTGTGCTGTCAGGCTGATTTAAGCACTTTTTTTAAATGTCTGTATAGTTGGTCTGGTCGGATCTACTTGTTGTATAATCTGCAACTGTTCAGCAGCTCACTCATTTTCCAGAAATGGCGCTGCATACTTTGTCTCAAACTGTGGAACCAATGTCTTAAAAAACCTGTAGTCGTTCACATTGAAGTGATCCTGAATGAGTCTGAAACACTCAGTTTCTGGGTGGTTTTCCCAGTGGAAGTATTAAAGCTAATAGAAACCATCCCCGTAGTGTAACCTATTTGTCAGCTGTACATCCAGATGTTCTGTGTGTGTTCCCAAATGTGCTGTGGGGGAAGGTCTGGTAAAGCGAGACTAGTGTCAGTCTGATCTCACAGAAATACTTGTACGAAATTAGGGCACGTGAAAGTTAATTTTAGTGGTCTTTACAGTTAAATTTAGCAGACAAAAGGTGACTCAGAGCCGGGTACATGTATGAAACACGAGCTAAACTGAAGTGTCTGCACGCACACTGTTGTACAATTATGATTTTTAAGTACATTATCCCCCGTTTTTTTCTAACCTGTCCTGCCTCGCAGCCTGGTATACAGTATGAGGAGTTGAATACCTTGTTGTGCCAAACAGATTTTACTTCAACAAGAGAGTTTTAATTTAGTCCTTTGTCTGTTTTATCATTTATTTAGTTATGTTATGATTTGTCACCGGGCGGGACAGGGGGACAGAAATGGGGATGTGGAGCACAAAGACCACACAAACAGACACCATACAGAAGGGACCACACCTGCGAGAACGGTGATGGGGGGTGGGGAAAACAGAAAACAACAACAAAACCTCTTCTATCTATCTATCTATCTATCTATCTATCTATCTATATATCTATCTATCTATCTCAGAGCACTTTCTGTTGCCCCACACCTCCTGTTGTTACTTTACAAAACCCTACTCCTGCTGTACTGTTCCCCTTGTAACAAAAACAAGCTCACCAAGCTCACACGCGTCGCCTCCAAAATAATCAGCTCCCCTACACCCAACATCTCAAACCTGAGCGATAGAGCCATCATACGACTTGCCCTCGCCATTGTCAGTAGTCATGTTTCCATGTAATTGTCAAGAAAATTTTAAGCAAACTTTTCCAATGTCGCAAAAAAGAAAATGCGAATTAGAAGCGTTTCCATCAACTGGTTTAGAGCGAATGAACTAGACTACGCAAAGTGTAGTTTCGTCACAAGTTGACGTTACGGTATGGTTGTAGATTGCAAACCGGCTTGCTAAATCAAAGAGTTTAGAAGCTACGTTCTTTGGCTAAATGGAGAGAGGTAGCTTTGGACAAGTCGGCCACAGGGTTGTGGCAGAGACATTTGGTGTCAGCGAGACAACCGTTCACCGCTGTGTATTAGAGGGTGACATGGGAATCAATTGTCGCTCCCATCCCATCCCGAGCCCACGAAAATACTCCCGTCACATCCCGATCACGTGACTGCCCCCCCCAAAAAAAATCCTGTCCTGCAAAATCCCGAGAGAAAGACTCCCGAATACCGTCCCGCTCCTGTTTCGTTCCATATGTTGTCTAAATTTATCAGACTCTGTGTATGTATGTGTCTGTCTGACTGTCTGTCTGTCTGTGTGTGTGTGTGTGTGTGTGTGTGTGTGTGTGTGTGTGTGTGTGTGCGATGGATACTGTGTATGCAGGGCCGTACGATTCAAGCTGTTGAACCTATTCGTCAATTTACCCGACGTGGCTGAGGCACAGGCTACAGCGCACTGTAACTCCACTACGCACCTTGTGCCACAAGTGTACAGTGCACTGGATGGGACCCGTATGCCGATCCTTCCCCCATCCGATGGATACCAGGACTATAGTCATGTGAGTTACATGTTCGCTACGTCACAACTTATTCGGCAAAGCTGTTTCCATCTCCCATTTGGCGCATTAACTCTGGGTTTAGAGCGTACAAACTTTTTAGCTATAGAGGAGGTGAAAAGAGGAGCTGCAGCAATGTGCAGTCAGTCCTTCCAGAAGAGTTTTTTTGTGATTGTTGCGGGCAAAAATCCTTGATTATGCGGCACGTTTTCTTAAAAAATGTGATGGAATATGCAGGATATTTATAGCCTGGGTAAACCCTGATGAACTTCCGGCAAATTTGAGATTTGCTCTGCAAGTCAGTCTGGCGAAGAGCCCATTCAAGACCATTTCCAATGATCCAAAATCGAGGCACCAATCACAACCGTTGAGGCGGGCTTTACACCAATTACAACCATTGAGGCGGGCTTTACGCGACGACGATAGCGCAGCAACAGCGAGCAGCTTTTTGTTTACATTCAACATGACGGTCACCGAAGCGCAGCAACCCGCTGATTCCGCTGTCGCTGCTACGTCACCCGGATCGTTGCTCTGATTGGTTGAAGGACTATCCAGCACGCCCAGAGGCATTTGAGCGGCGTCTGTTGGTGACGCCCCTTTGGAAATGAACTGTCAATGAACCTTCCCCAGACCATCGGCGGAGCGGGGGGGTGGCTAATTGGGCTTAAGCCCCGAATGTTTTGTCAAAAGCCCCGAATCTTTTAGGTTTTTTAAAATAACTTCAACTTTGTTTCATTTCCTCTCTCAGTCTTTCTGACTGGAGCGGCAAAAAATTAAACAAAAGCTCTATTACCGTGCGTGGTGGCGGACGGTAACGCACCGCGCATCACTCAGCTTGTTTGCCAACTGCCAATAAAAACTAACGAAGAAGAATATAAATCTTCTTCTTCGTCGTTAACTTGTCATCAGTGGCGGGCGGGCTGTTGTCATGTTGTATGTTTCATCGGTGTCGCGAGCTTACTGGCTAACCGGCTGAAGTTATGGATATAACGAAGTTTTTAATACGGAACAGGAACACTAGTAACCATAGTAACAGACCTCACCGGCCGGAGAGATTCAGGAGCAGCGTCAGACGAACCGCGGACAATCGTTGCAGGTTTGTGAATCCGCTGTTGTAACTCTTGAGTTAAGTGACTGTATTGCTGGCTAGCTAGCGAGTTAACATTATTAGTTGTTATTAAGAGAAATTAGTTGCTAATAGAGATGGGCGGATGATTTGTCTGATGATTTGTCATGTACACGTACACACAGCTTGTATCAAATGCTAAGTTATCTCAGGGCATGTTTTACAGCTAATCTCGGCACATTAGTGGGATAAGAAGAGAGACTAATTGAGAAATATAGTGATAAAGATCAGAAAGACATGAGAGTTTATTTCCTCCTCCTGATGACAACAATTCCATGTACAGATGCATCAATATCACTGGAAAGGGATTTTTTCCCCCCATACTTTAATTTAAAAAGTAAATCTTTAATATATTCTACATTCATTACATAAAAAGTAAAATATTTCAAGCCTTTTATTGTTTTAATCTTGATGATAAGGGCTTACAGCTCATGTAAATCAAAACTCAATTTTTTTCCCCCACCCCTCATATAGTCCATATGCATATCCATTTATGCCACAAAACATGCAATCAGTATATCCACCTTAATTTTCAACTTTGAAGCTAAGTAAGCTATTTTCTGTGAATGTGTGAGACTTCTGGTTCATAGGGAAATAACGAGATGAATAACAAAGTGCTATTAATGATAAAAATATTTGTGCTTGTGGTGCCTTAAATAGTAATGCTGTGATGCCAGGGGCGGATCTAGAAAAATATTTATGGGGTGGCGAGAGGGGGGCAGGAATTTTTTAGGGGTGGCAACATATGGCAGACGTATATATACTGAATTTAATCACAGTTATCACAGTTTGATGAGAAATAGTATGTACACACTACAAAAGGGCATAGGCTGCCTTTTACAAACTCATACAGACAAACTTAATCTCATGCAATCAATGTCCTGCATTTAAGGTTTCATGTGAAACAGTTCTTATTAGGAATAAGTGACCATACGATGTGATCTCACTTAATAGGAGATAGAAGTATGATAGAAGTAAGGGGCATTATCACAGGAAAGGCATAAAGGTAAGACACAGGTGATGAGTGGCAGATGTGTGAGAGGGGAAGCAAACTGTTTTTGACTGACTGCAGTCGGACATTGGAGATTTGCACTCGTAAATTGTCAAATTGGCCATAACTTTTAATTCGTTGCTGCCAACTGGGGTGGCAGCAGGGGTGGCAAGGCTGTCTTTTAGGGTGGCATTTGCCACCCTATGCCACCCTGGTAGATCCGCCCCTGTTTGATGCTGTATGAAGAGGAATCCGCCGACACTGTTCTTGATTATAAAAAGGTTTATTACAAGCAAAGATTCAGCATCAATTTTACAAACTCCTGCAGAGAGCTTGGAGAACGACCAACCCAAACCTCAAAATTTGCCGCTCTGCCTTTTCTTTGTGTGGACAAAACTTATATCTAAAGGCATTGAATTAGCATAGGACGTGATTTGTAAGTATACCATTGGATCGGATAACTGACCAATCAATGCCTGTTATCTGGCACAACTCCAACAAAGGTCTCTTCTGTCTTGGGGGGACCTCTACTCATGTTAACAATTTCCAGATGTTCTCAGTAAATGTAGGGTAAAGTTCATGCATCTCCTTATACCAACTCTTAAGTCAAAGTGTATAGAAAGTTATAGAATGTCAATATACCACATGCTACAAACTAGTGTTTACAATTATGACAAATTCAATACATCAAAATAATAGGGTAGGGTAGAAAAATACCAGTTTCCAATATCAAGAAGCATAACAAGCTTTTTTGTACAGCTAGAAATACCTGTAAGCAGATGACATCGGAAGCCAGACACATTCCATTTACCAATGTCCGTGCCACTCTTCCGTGAATAATAAGGTGGATACCATAGGCCAAAAAATGTCCCCTAAAAAGGTGGTAGGTTAGGTTTGTTTGATTATTAGTCGTATGTTTTGCCTCTAATTGATTTGTGCTTATCATTTCTTGCAGAATTATCAGAAGTGCTGCCGCTCTTCTTCCTCTCGACACCATCACTACCCTCCTCACCTGGCCTTCATCCTCACCTGGCCTTCATCCTCACCTGGCCTCCATCCTCACCTGGCCTTCATCCTCACCTGGCCTTCATCCTCACCTGGCCTCCATCCTCACCTGGCCTCCATCCTCACCTGGCCTTCATCCTCACCTGTACTGCTTTCTTTCTAAATTTCTGTTTTACCTGTTAAGGATTATTTTTGTATAAATTGAAATGCATGAATTAATAAATTGTTCTTGTTTTAAAACATTTTTATTGTTTTATTATATTACATTATTAATACGTGTGTATTGTTTAAAAATACACAATAAAACTTGTTGTGCAGTTAAAGCTTCAATTGTTCTTTTTTCCATTTCATGGATTCTGATGTAGCAAATTTATCAACTAAGCACAAACTAAACAGAACTGAACTCTTAAGATTAATAATGATGTTTACACCAAATTCCAATTTTACCTATGTAGGCTAACTTCAAAATAGTCAGATAATGGTTGCCTCTTTTTAGTTGGCATGGGTGAAAATGAGTCATCCTTAACATTGTTGGTGTTTTGGATTCACTACAGCTGGAGAACAATTAAATACAAAATAGGTTGGAGGCTCTACTGGGTGATTTTTTATTTTTTACTGAGTAACTATCATCATTTTCCCAGATAGTGTATAGAATTTTAGGCATTCTATTATCTCAAACAGCCTGAAAAATAGTGCATTTAAAATCTCCACCGGGGGAGCATGCCCCCCGGTGGATTGCGGGAACTTGAAAAAACTGCTGTTTCCTCATGGCTTCATCGCGGGGTTTGCAGCTTTGGCTGAATATGCATTGAATTATGCAATCGCATAATCCCGTTTTTCTGGAGGGACTGTGCAGTACAACAAAATTATGGTGGTTTTTGCAAATGAAACCATGTAAACTTATCTTGGTACAACCTCTAAATACAATTATGAACCTGAAAATGAGCATAATATGAGCAATTTAAGTCCCCAGAGGTGCTCCGTGAGCATTTGTATACATTACATTTACACACGAACAATATAACAGAAACATCTGGGTGATTACAAAAAAAGGAAAGGAGGGAGGAGGCAAAATGAAAGAGGTGGAGTATACAGAGTATAGCAGATCTAATCTCTGGCGCCAAATGAGGAGGAGGAATGGGAGGAGTGAGAAAGTGAAAACAGGAGTGCAAGAAAGAGGAAAGTGACAGAAGAGAGAGGCTCTCTGATAAAAGAACTGAGACCAAACTAACTGTGCTCCAGCAGAGAAGCAACAGAAATCAGCTGCCGGTGGTGGGAAACTTTTCTTTTTCTGCAGTTTTTGGGGAGTTACTGCATTGATCTGCTTTCACAGTTCAACGGGTGAACTGAAGAGACACATGAACTTGTTGAAAAACTTGATGCAATTTGGTTTTTGCATGGTTTTTCAGATTGCAGTGATTTTTTTTTTAATTATTTTTACATTTTTATGTAATCTGGTCCTGCTGCTGATCATCTGACTTGCCGATTTGGAATAACCCTTCATGGAGACTTTTTAGACCCTTTTTTTGGAGTCATTGCAACTTTGCACCAAACAAAAGAAAAATGAGCGTTTGATATCAAAACTTTTAACCTTTACTCACTGATCTCTCTGTTCTCAGCTGCAGCTCAACACAGGCTGGAGGCTGAAGAAGCGCTCGCTGTAAATCATTTCTCAACTGGTCTGGGATTTCAAACCCTTCGTAGGATTACAGGAAGATTTTCCAGCTGCTGGGTGGAACTCCTCATAACATGTGACATCAATCAGAAGTGAGAGATTTGGACTTTAAGGGTGAATCCTAGAAAAAAACAAAGGTCCATGACGAATAACCGAGGTTGTTCATCTCCATGAGGATGCCGTAGTGTGAGACAGTAGTGGATGATGTGATGATGGTTTTGCTGCCCGTGCGATGCTGAGAGGGAGGTTAGCTCTCGCGAGTGTGTATCTGTTTTTCGTCTGTCTGCTCGGCCTGATGCCCCAACCAGCCGCCAGACCCTGCTCTCCAGACACCTTAAGAAAGGTTGGGAATCTCATCGAAAAAGCTCCAGGCATGGTATGAGTTTTTATATTCTGTCCTTTAAAGGGTTGACTTTGTTTATTTTCAACCTGGAAGCTATTTTCCAATGTTTTTGTCCTCAACCAGTCCTCAAAACGGGAGCATGGCTATGTTCCCACAGCCCTATGTTCCCACATTTCTAAGATAGTTTTTCCAAAATTAGGCCCTATATGTTCCTTTTTCATAAATTTGTATCAGATTGTATCCCCCTTTCTCCCAATTTGGTAGCCAATTACACCAACCTATTATCCAGTAGCAATGGACTACAGATGGAATGACTACATACAGACGGAATAGCTTTTAGCTAAATCTGGTAACTAACCCTAACCCTAACCTACATAGGGCTGACCCCCTCAGAACCATACGAGATATCGGTCATTTGTTCCTCCCCTCTAATACGACTCACAGGAGCATTTCATGAATTCACGTCGCTAGCGGAGGCAAAAAAATACAACCTCATATCTAAACCAGAGAAGGTAACGGTCACGGTTTTAAACATGTCGTCAACGTTGTGAAACGGTCCCAGTTTGGTTAGGTTCAGACACCAACGGCCCTATTTTAATGATCTATAAGCGCACGGCGTGAAGCGCCTGGTGCAGGTGTGTTTAGGGCATGTCCAAATCCACTTTTGGTAGTTTGACGGCAGAAAAAAGGGTCCGTGCGCCGGGCGCATGGTTCAAAAGGGTTGTACTTAGTGTCTTCATTAATCAGAGGTGTGTTTTGGGCGTAACATGCAATAAACCAATCAGAGATCATCTCCCATTCCCTTTAAAAGCCAGGCGCGTTTGGACCTTGGAGCATTGCTGTTATGATGGAGGATTTGCACCGTAATATATTTATTTGTAATCTTCTGCATGTGTGTGTGCTGCTGTGCATCCCTGTGTGTGTAACAAGCATAGTGTGTGCGCGCTGTGCACGTGTCTAGGAGCATTTTACTAATGCTCTGTTAAAATAACAATGAAATGCTGCGATATTCACTTTAGACCAGGTTTTGTCAATGGCACGATCACTTCTCACTGCCTCAAGATAGCAATACGCCCAAAATGCACCTGAACACACCTCCCTGTAAGACCAGCACGCCCAGAATGCACCTGGACACACCTCCCTGTAAGACCAGCACGCCCATGGGCCACAGATGGGCGCAGGTGCATTTGCTATTTAATTGACGTGGGCGCTGGACGGGAAACTGACAACTGCGTCGGTCTTAAACTAGCAAAGACACTTGCGTCGGGCTTTGCACTGCGTTGGGTGCAAGATAGGGCCCTAAAACTAAGTCACGCATGGAGAGAAAAATAAAGTCAAAAAAAGAGGGAAAATTTTTTACGGGACACAAACCGCGGCCTCCTAGTCAAAGGTCCTGTGTTTGTTTGACCCGTCCACCCCTCTAACCTTCCTCCCTACATGAAAATGTACTCTTAGTATACTTTTATACTTTGTCACACACTTTCTTACCACGGTGGGAAATCTGTAGCAGAAGAAGTTAACCCTCTCCTTGATTTCATGTTGTTCATGGAAAAGGAGAACCAGGAAATGAGTCGGGGGAAATACAATGCTACCAAGCCACGGCCGAGTGACGTGCGTCGCCGCAATGTGTAGTTGCATTCCATGAGAGGTGCACGTCAGGCTACGGCGTAGGGTCGTTATTTCCACGTTAGGGTGACCAGACGTCCCCGGTTTTGGTGACCTGTCCCCGGCTGGAGCTGTCCCCGGTTTTCACTGTGACTGACAGACCCGAAATTGGAATTAAATAGTCGTGCACCCTACGGCAGGCTCAAGACAGCCAGAGCAAGCCTCAGAGCTCAGAGATGTTGTAGAATGTCCATATTTTGCAATGCTAAATTTACTGTTTATTAACATGGAGTCTGGTGGGTTTAGCGAACGCAATTTTGCGGACTTTTCTACGTTTTAAAAAAGGATCTTACTCTTTAACAGAAAGGTCGACCTCCTTTGAAATCCTTTCCATAATGTTATCAGACACTTAGAATAATAATCTGAGCCTGTCAGCAGCAAAACAAGCACTTTTGTGAAGGTAAACACAAGTTGCACAATTGCTACTACCAACTCCTAATAGCTTACGTTGTAGCTTGTTCTGCTGCTGCTGTACGGTGCTGACTGCAGCGATCTCGCTTATTACTGGACCAATGTCAAAGATTGTAGTTCCAATCAGTCACTTAGACACAAAAAACATAGGAAACATAGGGCCCAGGTTGAAAGAAAACGGAAGTTACCCTTTATAGCAGAAGCATAAATCACACTTGAGGGAGGATTTTCTGAATGTAATCATTCCTAGTACATTTATACACAACAGTCTTTGGAATTGATCCAGTATTAAGCAATACTGGCCTCTGCCCTAGATGACAAACCAATCCAATCCTTGTTTCTTCTTGCCAAACAGTAAAAGCAGCTCCTACCGTGTCACTGACAGGTCAATTATGCCTCATACTTACTTTTTTGGTATCATTCATGAGGCTCATATTTGACAGATTATAGCCCACCTAGAACGTTTTGAAATGCCTTTTTAAAGGAGCAATACAACCAATTACACACAATTTTCCAAGTGACCAGCGTACGAATATAATCAGAGCGATACAGCTTCAACAGCCCTATATTTCACCTAACACGTGCGAAATATAGTAGAGTACTGTGTTGTTTTTCCGACAACGGCAGCTGCAGACTGTTACGTCCCGGTGTTGGAATCCTCTACAGTGAAATACAGTCACACTTTACACTGTATAACTGTCAGCATTTTAACCGTGTTTGAGCTAGCTACTGGCTAACGGTAGGCTAACGTTACCTGCTGCCAAGTGTAGTGTTAACTAGTGTCACACATAGCGATGCTTCTGTTGCCTGTAGAGAGAAGCGCAGACATTTAAGTGGCACCGATTAGTTTAGGTAGTAGTCTAGTAGTCTCGCTTTGCCAGACCTTCCTTTACAGAGCTGTGGAGGAGGGTCTGGCTAGTCCACACAGCATTCCTGGATTGGAGAAAAACATGCTCTGGTTTATTGGCATTTCTTTAAACCAATCACAATCGTCATGAGTGGCATTAAGCTCCAGACGGAGCCACGGTGCCTCTGCTAAATAGTCTCAGGAAGGAACTTATTTTGGTGGAACGTGTACGTTCAAAAGCAGTTTTAGTCGTGCAACAGAAAACTCAGATTGGACAGATAGTCTAGCTAGCTGTCTGGATTTACCTTGCAGAGATCTGAGGAGCAGATAGTCCTCATAAATCCGCCGGAGGTTAGAACGCCAACACAAAGGAGAGGAAGGGGACAGACATCTGGTGAAATTTCCTGCAGCACCGGAGCAATCGCGGAGTAACATCGAGGATATAGACTTAAGGCACCAGTGCCACATTAGCACATTAGGTTCCAGTACCTAACCCTAGCTTCTGAGTTGGGAAAAGATAATAAATAAATGATAATACTGAATCACTTATCTACAAAAGATGCAGGGATTATCACACAATAATTATTTAATTGCTGCTATTATCACTTCTATTTGCACTTTTGGCCCACATAGCAAGGCAAGGCAGCTTTATTTGTATAGCGCATTGTATAGTATGTACATACATACAAAATTTCTGCCAAAGCGAGTCCGTCTACACCTCAGAGTCCTGTCAAAACAGATAAAATATGAGATTTTATGACGCTAGTATGGGACAATGTATAAGCCATCACTCTACACACGTAATTACTGCTGTTTTACCTGCACCGGGAACTGACTTTTTAATTTTCATTTATGACATTCATCATATAATCTTATCTTTTAATACATGATTATGAGTGAAGCAACCTTTGTTATTATATGCTCGATACCATATAATATAATTAGTTGCAACACGCAGATGTCAGGCTGTGGAATGTGTGAAAGGAAAGAGTTTCTCTTTAAAGAAAGTGAACGGAAGGTTGTTGGCAGTGGCTGATACAGAACGGTTTAAATCTGGACATGGAAGAACTGGATGGGCCTCAGGTTTTGGCGGACCGGTATGAATTTTAGTCTGTCTAGAATTCATGCCAACACCGACACACCCCAACTGACAGAGTCCCCTTCCTCTGTCTCTGTGTTGGCGTTCTAACCTCCGGTGGATTTGTGAGGACTATGGTCAACTGCTCCTCAGATCTCTGCAGGGTAAATCCAGACAGCTAGCTAGACTATCTGTCCAATCTGAGTTTTCTGTTGCACGACTAAAACTACTTTTGAACGTACACACGTTCCACCAAAACAAGTTCCTTCCAGAGACTATTTAGCAGAGGCACCGTGGCTCCGTCCGGAGCTTAGCACCGCCCAAGACGATTGTGATTGGTTTAAAGAAATGCTAATAAACCAGAGCACGTTGTTCTCCCATCCCAGAATGCTGTGTGGACTCGCCAGACCCTCCTCCGCAGCTCTGTGCAGGAAGGTCTGGCAATGCAAGACTGCACTAGAAGACTCTGAACAGACTTTGAAAAGACTAAAGTCTGACACCATCTTACATCTAACGTTAAAGACTGTCATGATATGTAAAGACTGGGGATCTTGCAGGGTCACACATTGCAAGACTACAACTTTTTAAACAGCTCTGGTTCCGGAAGTGTTTTTCCCCATTCAATTTTTTCATTGACGTTTTTCAAAAATTGCTTATATAAAGAGTTTCAAGCCTGGAACCGAGCTAACTAGCTACGAGATGAATCATGAATATAAAATATTTGATTTGGTGCAAAAAAAAAACATTTACAAGACTGTGTAGAGAAACTATCATGGATATACATTTAGGGCCCTATCTTGCACCCGGCGCAGCACAAAGCCCGCTGCAAGTGTCTTTGCTAGTTTAAGACCTACGCAGTTGTCAGTTTCCCGTCCAGCGCCCGAGTCGTTTAAATAGCCAATGCACCTGCGCCCATCTGTGGCCCATGGGGGTGCTGGTCTTACAGGGAGGTGTGTTCAGGTGCATTCTGGGCGTGCTGGTCTTACAGGGAGGTGTGTTCAGGTGCATTCTGGGCGTGCTGGTCTTACAGGGAGGTGTGTTCAAGTGCATTCTGGGCGTGCTGGTTTTACAGGGAGGTGTGTTCAGGTGCATTCTGGGAGTGCTGGTCTTACAGGGAGGTGTGTTCAGGTGCATTCTGGGCGTGCTGGTCTTACAGAGAGGTGTGTTCAGGTGCATTCTGGGAGTGCTGGTCTTACAGGGAGGTGTGTTCAGGTGCATTCTGGGCCTATTGCTATCTTGAGGCAGCAGGAATTGATCGCACCATTGACCAACAAAAACCTGGTCTAAAGTCAATAACGCAGCATTTCATTGTTATTTTAACAGCGCATTAACACAGGGGACGCACAGCAGCACACACACATGCAGAAGATTACAAATAAAAATATTACGGTGCAAATCCTCCATCATAACAGCAATGCTCCAAGGTCCAAACGCGCCTGGCTTTTAAAGGGAATGGGAGATGATCTCTGATTGGTTTATTACATGTTATGCCCAAAACACACCTCTGATTAATGAAGACACTAAGTACAACCCTTTAGAACCATGAGCCCGGCGCACTGACCCTTTTTTCTGCTGTCAAACTAGCAAAAGTGGATTGTGGGTAGTGTAGTATTTCTCCATAAGATCGCAAATAAAACATGTTTTTCTTAATACAAGGTTGATTTCATACAGACCTCTAGCTTTTAAAGGAGCAGAAACCTTCTTTACACAACATCGCAGCTCGGCTATGGGTGGCCGTGCACGCATCCAGGCCCGCAGCAGATATGCCCCACAGGTTGTGGTCTGTCAGAGTGATGAATGGCAAATAACTGAGATATGCTGCAGCTGCACCGGAGAGGGATCTGTTAAGGACAGCGAGGAATTTCCCCAAGCCTGCCAACAAACCTGTGTATAAACCTGTCTA